>NC_059214.1:26903768-27148768 GCF_020615455.1 Coregonus clupeaformis | reverse complement strand
ATAAACCTACCATTAAAATTATAGACTGATCATGTCTTTGTCAGTGGGCAAACGTACAAAATCAGCAGGGGATCAAATACTTTTTTCCCCTCACTGTATGTATACATACATACATACATACATACATACATACATACATACATACATACATACATACATACATACATACATACATACACACACACAGTATATCTAAAAAAAGAATCCTCTTTCTAAATGCTTTTGAGTCTTGTGACCAATAGGTCACTAAACTGTCATCATTATCTTACGTTAATACCGTAAGCTTGAAATTCAGCATGCAATGTGTCATACCTATACTGTATAGAGCAAAGACCAGAGTTGAATATACAGTACCAGTCAAAAGTTTGGACACACCTACTCATTCAAGGGTTTTTCTTTATTTGTACTATTTTCTACATTGTAGACATCAAAACTATTAAATACATGTTTTTAAACAAATCAAAATATATTTTATATTTGAGATTCTTCAAATAGCCACCCTTTGCCTTGATGTCAGCTTTGCACACTCTTGGCATTATCAACCAGCTTCACCTGGAATGCTTTTCCAACAGTTTTGAAGGAGTTCCCACATATGCTGAGCACTTGTTGGCTGCTTTTCCTTCACTCTGCGGTCCAACTCATCCCAAACCATCTCAATTGGGTTGAGGTCGGGTGATTGTGGAGGCCAGGTCATCTGATGCAGCACTCCATCACTCTCCTTCTTGGTCAAATAGCCCTTACATAGCCTGGAGGTGTGTTGGGTTGTTGTCTTGTTGAAAAACAAATGATAGTCCCACTAAGCGCCAACCAGATGGGATGGCGTATCGCTGCAGAATGCTGTGGTAGCCATGCTGGTTAAGTGTGCCTTGAATTCTAAATAAATCACAGACAGTGTCACCAGCAAAGCACCCCCGCACCATCACACCACCACCTCCATGCTTCACGGTGGGAGCTACACAGGTGGAGATCATCGGTTCACCTAATCTGCGTCTCACAAAGGCACGGCGGTTGGAACCAAAAATCTAACATTTGGACTCATCAGACCAAAGGACAGATTTCCACCGGTCTATTGTCCATTGCTCGTGTTTCTTGGCACAAGCAAGTCTCTTCTTATTATTGGTGTCCTTTTAGTAGTGCTTTCTTTGTAGTTATTCGACCATGAAGACCTGATTCACACAGTCTCCTCTGAACAGTTGATGTTGAGATGTTTCTGTTACTTGAACTCTGTGAAGCATTTATTTGGGCTGCAATCTGAGGTGCAGTTAACTCTAATGAACTTATCCTCTGCAGCAGAGGTAACTCTGGGTCTTCCTTTCCTGTGGCGGTCGTCATGACAGCCAGTTCCATCTTAGCACTTTATGGTTTTTGCGAATGCACTTGAAGAAACTTTCAAAGTTCTTAATTTTCCGTATTGACTGACCTTCATGTCTTAAAGTAATGATGGACTGTCGTTTCTCTTTGCTTATTTGAGCTGTTCTTGCCATAATATGGACTTGGTCTTTTACCAAATAGGGCTATCTTCTGTATACCCCCCTACCTTGTCACAACACAACTGATTGGCTCAAACGCATTAAGAAGGAAAGAAATTCCACAAATTAACTTTTAACAAGGCATACCTGTTAATTTAAATGAATTTCAGGTGACTACCTCATGAAGCTGGTTGAGAGAATGCCAAGAGTGTGCAAAGCTGTCATCGAAGCAAAGGGTGGCTACTTTGAAGAATCTCAAATATAAAATATATTTTGATTTGTTTTAACACTTTTTATTTATTTACTACATGATTCCATATGTGTTATTTCATAGTTTTGATGTCTTCACTATTATTCTACAATGTAGAAAATAGTAAAAAATTAAGAAAAACCCTGGAATGAGTAGGTGTCAACTTTTGACTGGTACTTTGTGTGTATGTGTGTGTGTATGTGTGTATATATATATATATATATATATATATTTTTTTATTTAAACATCACATTTACACTCACTAGCTATCACTCTCCTTTAGGGAATGCTAGTTATATAGTGTCTCACTGGTCCCCTCTCTTCAGAAAGGCCAGCCCCATGTCCTAGCTGTGGACCTGGGCTGTGGGACGGGGCAGAACTCACGCCTGCTGGCCCCACACTTCCAGGAGGTGGTGGGCATCGACATCAGCGAGTGCCAACTGGAGGAGGCCAGGGCAGTGGCAGGTTTCAACAACATCACCTACAGGTGTTTGAACGTGTGTATGTGGTCTAACTTTACTATCCTTTTGAGGTCCAAAAGTCCTCACAAGGATAGTAAAATAATAAATATTTGACAAGTGGGGACATTTCGCCGGTCCCTATCAGGAAAACTGCTATTTTAGGGTTCGGCTAGGGGTTAGGAGTTAGGGTTAGGTTTAGTTAGGGGTTAGGGTTAAGGGTTAGGTTTAGGGAAAATAAGATTTTGAATGGGAATACATTTTTTGCTCCCCACTTGGATAGTAAAACCAACGTGTTTAAAAAGAAACAGTGATGGCAATCTGCAGAGACGGTCAATTACACTCAGCAATAAGGTCAGCAGTACCTTCCCACTTGCAATAGGCCCCTAGTTAATATTTTAGTTTACCTAGAAATCCTCAATGTTTGTGGCTGTGTCTAAATACTTACAGGAAAGGGACTGCAGAGGAGCTGCCGTTTCCGGATGGTTCTGTGGACCTGCTGACTGCATCCTCAGCGGCCCACTGGTTTGACCAGCAAAGGTTCCTCTTGGAGGCAGGCCGGGTCCTGAAGCCTTGCGGCTGCTTGGCTCTGCTGGACTTTGCTGATAACTTCAGACTCCATTACGGCTCATGTGGGGACAGACTCACTGACATATATGATGAGGTGAAAAACACAGTACTAAATAGGCTGTGTGTCATATGTTTATTTTCAGTGGGTACTAAGTACAGTTGTTGTTTTCATATACAGTATGCTTAAAATGTTTGTTTGCTGCCATATTGAGACATGTCTCTTGTAAAAAAAATTGATTAATTTCCATGGGATCACCTGTATGAATATAAGTACCACGTTTCCTGACTGATTGAGATTTGACTTTGCTATCCCCAGTTCAAGAAGGTGCTGTTACCATACACCAGCACACAGGTAGCAGTGCCCAACACCAAACTACAGGATCTTTACGCCGCCATCCCCTTCCCTGACAAAGAGAGGTAACTCATATAGCCTCTGTGCAAACCCAGTAGAACAGCCAGTTACACATTAAAGCACAACATCGCAGGACACAACATTTCTCATGGTGTGACTTTGACCCTGTGACTGTGAGAATTAAATATAAACAGAAGTAATGTACTCACACCTAGTGACTCGGGTGGACAAAATCAAATGTTGTACTCAAACTGTGGGAGTATTCAATATTATGACTTACTTGACTTAAACCTCTTGGCCCTCTTGGGAGCATAGGGCATCCACTATGACTCTCCTCTCAATTCAACAGTGTGTGGGTATCTACTTCTTTCAGGATTGAGTGTATCCCACTGAAGCAGCAGATCTCAGTGAGGAACATAGTGGGCTTCATAGAGTCCTTCTCCATGTACCAGGCCTTCCAGAGGGCCGAGCCTGATGCTGCCACCGCACTGCTGCAGAGAACACACGACAGGTAACAACCCTGGTCAATGAATGAATGACTGGATTAATGAACGAATGAGCTAATTAACAAATTAATGAACAAACAAATGTAATGAAGAAATAAAAAAGGTAATGCATGCCACTTTTATGGTCCATCCCACATGGAATTATTTTATTAAATATATTGATGTCATATTGCTGCAGGTTTCTGAAGGAGATGGGAGTCACATCACCAGACACACTCATGGACGTGACACTGGAGTATTTCTGTGTCCTGGCATCTAAACCGGAGTGAACACTCTTTACAGTGTGAATGTGTTTGTGTGGAGACAGATGTCTTAAGCTTGTGTTTAGGCTTGTGTGAGTCATGTTTAAGCTGTTTTTAATATAAATATTATTCTGTTCACATAAGATGACATTGATGTCCCCTTGGTTTTGTCTGTTATTTTCTTTAATACATTGTAATGTAGAGCAAACTATTAGCCTTAGTCACATCATTACCAAAATGGTTGCCACATTTAGTATCTTCCTTGCATGAGATTTACAATAAACTATGTATGCAGACACAATTGTAACTTTGAATATTATTAAACTTCAGGGCCGTATCAAACGTCTCAGAGTATTATTAGGAGTGCTGATTTAGGATCAGTTTTGCCATTTAGATCAAAATGAAAAAGATAACATCTGATCCAAGATCGGCACTCCTAATACTACTCTGAGACGCTTGATACTTAGGCTGCGTTTAGACAGTTGGTCTGATGTGATTGGTAAAAAGACCAATTAGTGGAAAAAATATCAGAATTGGGCTGCCTGTCTAAATGCAGCCATACTGCCCCAGAATTTATGTTGCTTTCTTGTTAGTATGCTGTATACATGGGTCCAACCAAATTCATCACATTATGCCAAATGAGAGAAGACCTTTGGCCGGTTCTTGGACCAGTCCTTCAGATATTGACTGTTTATGATTAACTCTATAAGTGAGCTAGTGGTAGTGCAGCTCAGTACAAAACCTATTGTTGTTGATCTATGGCTCAGTGATCCGTTGGAATAGGGTTTTTATCTGAGTAAGAAGACTGAACTCGTCAGGCTTTTGTCTTTTCCCACATCATTCACAACAGGAAAGCACCTCATAGGAAAACAAGGTTCTGATCCCTCCCCCATTGTATCTCCATGGGACTTTTTATTGGGTTGGAGAATACCTTTGTATTCCTGTTGTTTTCCTGTAGTATAACCAAGTGGCATGCCCAATCGTCTGTTTCAAGGTAAGGAGCATGCTGCCTCCTACTGGAAATAAAGAGTCTCTCTCTCACCTCAGCGCAGAAGAAAGCATCCGAGCGAGTGAAACAGCGCCCCTCTGTCTCTATGTAGGCCATTTATCTGATGCTGTCTGGTCCAAACAAGTATTACATTGTTGCTGCCCGTAGCGTTGAATGCAAGGGAAGCCAGCGAGCATTTGGCCTCCCTTGACAAAAAAAGTATAAAAAATTAGCCAGTCACGTTGAGCTCAACTGTGAATGGTCCTGGTGGAATAAAGAAGCTGATTAAACAGCATGATCATTACAGAGGTGCACCTTGCGCTGGGGACAATAAAAATGCCAAACTAAAATGTGCAGTTTTGTCACACAACACAATGCCACAGATGTCTCAAGTTTTGAGGGAGCGTGCAATTGGCATGCTGACTGCAGGAATGTCCACCAGAGCTGTTGCCAGATAATTAAATGTTTATTTCTCTACCATAAGCCGCCTCCAACGTCGTTTTAGAGAATTTGTCAGTACGTCCAACCGGCCACACAACCGCAGACCACGTGTAACCACACCAGCCCAGGACCTCCACATCCGGCTTTTTCACCTGCGGGATCGACTGAGCCCAGCCACCCGGACAGCTGATGAAACTGAGGGGTTCAGTCTGTAATAAAGCCCTTTTGTGGGGAAAAACTCATTATGATTGGCTAGGCCTGGCTCCCAAGTGGGTGGGCCTCTGCCCTCCCATGACCACCCATGGCTGCGCCCCTGCCCAGTCATGTGAAATCTATAGATTAGGGCCTAATTTATTTATTTAATTTGACGGATTTCCTTCCTGTAACTCTGTAAAATAGTTGAGATTGTTGCATGTTGCGTTTATATTTTCATTCAGTAAAGTTACAATGGCAAATATTATTGCAATACATTACAGAATTGTATTAATGCATGTGTCGTTCCTGCTTTTTAATGTTTTTGCAGCCGAAAAATATGGTCTATTGATATTCTCGTGCCTTTAAAAATGTTTGCATGTACTAACAAAGTCTCATACCTGTGTGTGATGGTGATGTGTCCTGTTTGTGCTGTTTTGCCAAGTCCTTTCGTGGACTACTAAACACAGACCCAGAGGAGCCCAGGAGACATCACCCACAGGTTGGTCCCTCACACCATAACCTCCCAAGGCTTTGTTGATGCTGGTCGTGCTGTTAATATGAACTTTTATACTTAGTAAATGTGTAAAAATGTCAAGGTATCACTTAACATTACATCACCGAAACAGGAGGACATTGATTCCTTACATTGGGACTCAAAGCATTGGGAATAGTATATACAGGGAAAAGTACCTAGCATAGCACTTTCTGTCTCTAAAGGTTTTGCTTCTACAGTGGCTTGCGAAAGTATTCACCCCCCTTGGCATTTTTCCTATTTTGTTACCTTACAACCTGGAATTAAAATGGATTTGGGGGGGGGATGTATCATTTGATTTATACAACATGCCTACCACTTTGAAGATGCAAAATATTTTTTTTTGTGAAACAAACAAGAAATAAGACAAAAAAACAGAACTTGAGCGTGCATAACTTTTCACCCCCCTCAAAGTCAATACTTTGTAGACTGCACCTTTTGCAGCAATTACAGCTGCAAGTCTCTTGGGGTATGTCTCTATAAGCTTGGCACATCTAGCCACTGGGATTTTTGCCCATTCTTCAAGGCAAAACTGCTACAGCTTCTTCAAGTTGGATGGGTTCCGCTGGTGTACAGCAATCTTTAAGTCATACCACAGATTCTCTATTGGATTGAGGTCTGGGCTTTCTAGGCCATTCCAATACATTTAAATGTTTCCCCTTAAACCACTCGAGTGTTGCTTTAGCAGTATGCTTAGGGTCATTGTCCTGCTGGAAGGTGAACCTCCGTCCCAGTCTCAAATCTCTGGAAGACTGAAACAGATTTCCCTCAAGGATTTCCCTGTATTTAGCGCCATCCATCATTCCTTCAATTCTGACCAGTTTCCCAGTCCCTGCAGATTAAAAACATCCCCACAGCATGATGCTGCCACCACCTCCAATCTCCACTGTGGAGCTTTGCAGCTACTTCAAGGTTATCTTTGGTCTCTTTGTTGCCTATCTGATTAAAGCCCTCCTTGCGTGGTCCGTGAGTTTTGGTGGGCGGCCCTCTCTTGGCAGGTTTGTTGTGGTGCCATATTCGTTCCATCTTTTAATAATGGATTTAATGGTGCTCCTGGGGATGTTCAAAGTTTTGGATATTTTTTTATAACCCAACCCTGATCTGTACTTCTCCACAACTTTGTCCCTGACCTGTTTGGAGAGCTCCTTGGTCTTCATGGTGCCCCTTGCTTAGTTGTGTTGCAGACTCTGGGGCCTTTCAGAACAGGTGTATATATACTGAGATCATGTGACCGATCATGTGACACTTAAATAAAGTCCACCTGTGTGCAATCTAACTAATTCTTATTTAGTGGCTTGAAGGGGGTGAATACATATGCATGCACCACTTTTCCGTTATTTATTTTTTAGAACTTTTTCAAAAATGTTATTTTTTTCATTTCACTTCACCAATTTGGACTATTTTGTGTATGTCCATTACATGAAATCCAAATAAAAATCCATTTGAGGGGGTCAAAATCAAAAGTTACTGTCAGTATCTGGTGTGGCCACCAGCTGCATTAAGTACTGCAGTACAGCTCCTCCTCATGGACTGCACCAGATATGCCAGTTCTTGCTGTGAGATGTTACCCCACTCTTCCACCAAGGCACCTGCAAGTTCCCAGACATTTCTGGGGGGAATGGCCCTAGCCCTCACCCTCCGATCCAACAGGTCCCAGACGTGCTCAATGGGATTGAGATCCAGGCTCTTTGCTGGCCATGGCAGAACACTGACATTCCTGTCTTGCAGGAAATCACGCACAGAACGAGCAGTATGGCTGGTGGCATTGTCATGCTGGAGGGACATGTCATGATGAGCCTGCAGGAAGGGTACCACATGAGGGAGGAGGATGTCTTCCCTGTAACGCACAGCATTGAGATTGCCTGCAATGACAACAAGCTCAGTCTGATGATGCTGTGACTCGACCGCCCCAGAGCATTACGGACCCTCCAGCTCCAAATCGATCCCGCTCCAGAGTACATGCCTCAGTGTAACGCTAATTCCTTCAATGATAATTACGCGAATCCGACCATCACCCTGGTGAGACAAAACCGCGACTCGTCAGTGAAGAGCACTTTTTGCCAGTCCTGTTTGGTTCAGCGACGGTGGGTTTGTGCCTATAGGCGACGTTGTTGCCGGTGAGATCTGGTGAGGACCTGCCTTACAACAGGCCTACAAGCCCTCAGTCCAGCCTATTGCAGACAGATGGAGGGATTGTGCGTTCCTGGTGTAACTCGGGCAGTTGTTGTTGCCATCCTGTACCTGTCCCGCAGATGTGATGTTCGGATGTAACGATCCCATGCAGGTGTTGTTACACGTGGTCTGCCACTGTGAGGATGATCAGCTGTCCATCCTGTCTCCCTGTAGCGCTGTCTTAGGCATCTCACAGTACGGGCAATGCAATTTATTGCCCTGTCCACATCTGCAGTCCTCATGCCTCCTTGCAGCATGCCTAAGGCACGTTCACGCAGATGAGCAGGGACCCTGGGCATCTTTCTTTTGGTGTTTTTCAGAGTCAGTAGAAAGGCCTCTTTAGTGTCCTAAGTTTTCATAACTGTGACCTTAATTGCCTACCATCTGTAAGCTGTTAGTGTCTTAATGACCGTTCCACAGGTGCATGTTCATTAATTGTTTATGGTTCATTGAACAAGCATGGGAAACAGTGTTTAAACCCTTTACAATGAAGATCTGTGAAGTTATTTGGATTTTTACAAATTATAATTTAAAGACGGGGTCCTGAAAAAGGGACGTTTCTTTTTTTGCTGAGTTAATTACTTTCCAGCATGGGTGTGTGTGCGAGCGCATGCGTGCGTGTTTATGCCTCTGTCTGGGAGGGAGAAGTCAATCACACAATTCTCTATTTCCAATTTCTAAATTCCAATGTGGCAGTCTCTTTAGCTACAAAATATTGTCCTGACATTTTATTGTTGCCATTACTGAATGTGTATTTTTCCACCAGGTTTCATGACATTTGTATAGCTGCTACCTGCGCTCTAATAATCTCTCATGAACAGATTCCCTTCATGTAAAATCTGATGCAATTACGTGAGATTTTAGTTCTGGGTGTCCAAGATTAGTGCTCTACTGACTAAGGTGCCGTTCCAACTATGGTCACTAGAGGTCAGTGTTTAATCAAGGTGATCTACAGTAACTACACTACCTCCAATGAAAATGGGATGTTTTCCCCACACACAGACCGCCTTAGAGATATATGTCCACATTTTCCATTCTGAGTTTGAGCCAGATCATACCATTACTTTCCACTTCATTGCTTTTGATAAGCATTAATGGAGTTTCCGTGGGACCAACTGAAGATGCACTGACCTAGAGGAACGGAATAGAGTCTGGTTTGTATCAGCTCTATATCAAATAGCCTACTGATTAATTTTATTTTGTTAGTTTTTTTGTATCACAAAAGTTGTGAATTCCACTAGAGAGGCCTTGTCCTCTGAAATAATGTGGCAACAGATGATATAATTGTAGTAATATTTCATGGCAATATAAAGGTTTCTTTACCCAAGTATACATTACATTGATCTCTTATGACACTAGTGCCAACATTCCACATGGCAGAGGAGTTAGCTGGTGTCATATCAAGGTTTCTCTTGGTGCTTTATCCAACTTTCTGCCATATCGTGTGATACGCATTGAGTATATATTTTTCCTGACAACATTTCACCTGACATATGAAATTAGTTTAATGGAAAACAATCATATTACAAGGTTAAATGTAATATCATACACCCTCTGGATGTTTTCTGCAGGCCATATATGATAATCCACTGTGAACATCAGAATAATAACTACAGTATGTATCTGTACAGCAGACAGACGCGTTGTGATTCATTTCCATTACGGAAAGATGCTCGCTCAATGGCTTCACAAAAGGTGTGTTGCAAGCCAACCTCAAGGCTGTACACTAATTACTACCATTACCATCATCATTCTCAGTGGTAGAGAGGTATTAGTGGCAAATGGTAGTGCAGTAAAAACCATTATACTATTCAATGTGATAACACAAACCCTATACAGCACTATTAATTGTAAGGCTACCTATGTCACTTCCTGTTGTTGTAGCTAGCCAGTTAGTGAATCTGTCAGTATTAGCCATGTGTTCTGACTGATCCTGCATGACACTATCTCTGATCTAGGGTTCACCCACCTCTTCTACAACTGGGTCACATGAGTCTGTCAGGCATCTGGTAAAGCCTGGTCCTAGACCGGTAGATACAGTCCACAACCTGACGTTACGACCATGATCTTATATGACAGACAGAGTTTACTCTGGTCCTAGACCAGTAGACTATGGTCCTCATCAGGTTGTCACAACATGATCTTGTATGACAGACAGATGTCACTCTGCTAAAGGGATGTCCTGTCCCCTGTTAGTGGAAACTGTCTAGCAAATACAATGAAAACTGTGAGACACAACAAACATCTTTTTGAATTGACAAATATCAGCAACATTTGCAGTGGGGTCTGTCTACACCCAGATCATTCCCTTTGCTTAATCAACAGTGCCTTCGGGAAGTATTCAGACCCCTTGACTTTTTCCACTTTGTTACGTTACAGCCTTATTCTAAAATTGATTAAAATGTTTTTTCCCCCTCATCAATCTACACACAATACCCCATAATGACGAAGCAAAAACAGGTTTTTAGAAATGTTTGCTAATTTATTCACACACAAAAAACTGAAATATCACATTTACATACAGTACCAGTCGAAAGTTTGGACACACCTACTCATTCAAGGATTTTGCTTTATTTGTACTATTTTCTACATTGTAGAATAATAGTGAAGGCATTAAAACTATGAAATAACACATATGGAATCATGTAGTCACCAAAAAAAGATTATTCAAAGTAGCCACCCTTTGCCTTGATGACAGCTTTGCACACTCTTGGCATTCTCTAAACCAACTTCACCTGGAATGCTTTTCCAACAGTCTTGAAGGAGTTCCCACATATGCTGAGCACTTGTTGGCTGCTTTTCCTTCACTCTGCGGTCCAACTCACCCCAAACCATCTCAATTGGGTTGAGGTCAGGTGATTGTGGAGGCCAGGTCATCTGATGCAGCACTCCATAACTCTCCTTCTTGGTTAAATAGCCTTTACACAGCCTGAAGGTGTGTTGGGTCATTGTCCTGTTGAAAAACAAATGATAGTCCCACTAAGCGCAAACCAGATGGGATGGCGTATCGCAGCAGAATGCTGTGGTAGCCATGCTGGTTAAGTGTGCCTTGAATTATAAATAAAATCACTGACAGTGTCACCAGCAAAGCACCATCACACCTCATGCTTCACGGTGGGAACCACACATGCGGACATCATCCGTTCACCTACTCTACGTCTCACAAAGACATGGTGGTTGGAATCAAAAATCTCAAATTTGGACTTATCAGACCAAAGGACAGATTTCCACTGGTTTAATGTCCATTGCTTGTGTTACTTGGCCCAAGCAAGTCTCTTCTTCTTATTGGTGTCCTTTAGTAGTGGTTTCTTTGCAGCAATTCGACCACGAAGGCCTGATTCACGCAGTCTCCTCTGAACAGTTGATGTTGAGATGTGTCTGTTACTTCACCTTATCCTCTGCAGCAGAGGTAACTCTGGGTCTTCCTTTCCTGTGGCGGTCGTCATGAGAGCCAGTTTCATCATAGCGCTTGATGGTTTTTGCAACTGCACTTGAAGAACCTTTCAAAGTTCTTGAAATTATCTGGATTGACTGACCTTCATGTCTTAAAGTAATGATGGACTGTCGTTTCGGTCTGCTTATTTGAGCTGTTCTTGCCATAAAATGGACTTAGCCCTATTTGGTAAAAGACTATCTTCTGTATACCACCCATACCTTGTCACAACACAACTGATTGAATCAAACGCATTAAGAAGGAAATAAATTCCACAAATTAACTTTTAACAAGGCACACCTGTTAATTGAAATGCATCCCAGATGACTACCTCATGAAGCTGGTTGTGAGAATGCCAAGAGTGTGCAAAGCTGTCATCAAGGTCAAAGGGTGGCTATATGTAGAATCTCAAATATAAAATATATTTTGATTTGTTTAACACTTGTTTGGTTACTACATGATTCCATATGTGTCATTTCATAGTTTTGATGTCTTCACTATTATTCTACAATGTAGAAAATAGTAAAAATCAAGAAAAACCCTGTAATGAGTAGGTGTGTCCAAACTTTTGACTAGTACTGTAAGTTTCAGACCCTTTACTCAGTACTTTGTTGAAGCACATTTGGCAGTGATTACAGCCTTGAGTCTTCTTGGGTATGACACTAAAAGCTTGCCAAACCTGTATTTGGGGAGTTTCTCCCATTCTTCTCTGCAGATCCTCTCAAGCTCTGTCAGGTTGGATGAGGAGCATCGCTGCACAGCTATTTTCAGGTCTCTCCAGAGATGTTAGATCAGGTTCAAGTCTGGGCTCTGGCTGGGCCAATCAAGGACATTCAGAGACTTGTCCCGAAGCCACTCCTGCATTGTCTTAGCTGTGTGCTTAGGTTCATTGTCCTGTTGGAACGTGAACCTTCGCCCCAGTCGGAGGTCCTGAGCGCTCTGGAGCAGGTTTTCATCAAGGATCTCTCTGTACTTTGCTTCGTTCATTTTTGCCTCGATCCTGACTAGTCGCCCAGTCCCTGCCTCTTAACAACATCCCCACAGCATGATGCTGCCACCACCATGCTTCACCGTAGGGATGGTGCTAGGTTTCCTCCAGATGTGACGCTTGGCATACAGGCCAAAGAGTTCAATCTTGGTTTCATCAGACCAGAGAATCTTGTTTCTCATGGTCTGAGAGTCCTTCGGTGCCTTTTGGCAAACTCCAAGCCGGCTGTCATGTGCCTTTTACTGAGGAGTGGCTTCCGTCTGGTCACTACCATAAAGGCCTGATTGGTGGAGTGCTGCAGAGATGGTTGTCCTTCTGGAAGGTTCTCCCATCTCCAGAGAGGAACTCTAGAGCTCTATCAGAGTGACCATCGGGTTCTTGGTCACCTCCCTGACCAAGACCTTTCTCCCCCGATTGCTCAATTTGGCCGGGCGGCCAGCTCTAGGAAGAGTCTTGGTGTTTCCTAACTTCTTCCATTTAAGAATGATGGAGGCCACTTTGTTCTTGTGGACCTTCAATGCTGCAGAAATGTTTTGGTACCCTTCCCCAGATCTGTGCCTCGACAAAATCCTGTCTCGGAGCTCTACGGACAATTCCTTCAACCTCATGGCTTGGTTTTTGCTCTGACATGCACTGTCAACTGTGGGACCTTTATATAGACAGGTGTGTGCCTTTCCAAATCATGTCCAATCAATTGAATTTACCACAGGTGGACTCCAATCAACTTGTAGAAACATCTCAAGGATGATCAATGGAAACAGGATGCACCTGAGCTCAATTTCGAGTCTCATAGCAAATGGTCTGAATACTTATGTAAATAAGGTATTTCTGTTTTTTATTTTTAATACATTTGCTAAAATTTGTAGAAACCAGTTTTCGCTTTGTCATTATGGGGTGTTGTGTGTAGATTGCTGAGAATTATTATTTTTTTCAATCAATTTTAGAATAAGTATAACGAAAAAACAAAATGTGGAAAAGGTTAAGGGGTCTGAATACTTTCCGAAGGCACTGTAGCTCCTATTTTAATATTCTGTAAACTGAAGCCTGGCATGGATGGAGTGCCAAGGGAGACTGCTGGTGGCTTTCATTTGTAGCAGGAAATGATGTTGGCTGCAGTGTTGACTGACTGACTCACTGGTTGGCTTGTTTCTAATCTAACTTGGGTCAAATCCACATTGGGGTATAAATAATGAATCTAGCCTGAAAATTGTTTTCCCCTGCCTGCCAGCATTTCACAGTGTGCTGAAATGTCACAATGGTGATTTGACCAGCAGAAAAAACATAGGCAAACATAGTTTCAGATAAACCATTGTTTTTGATTGCCTATTAAGTTGAATGAGCTGTTGATTCATGACTGATGACACTAACTATATGAAAAATGAGTTTCCATGCCTGTTATCATAATTTCAAAACAAACTGAAAATACTCAATAGCAGAAATGATATGGGGTTTTTCCTTTCACCATGCGAAAACAAGCTTTGCCCTCTGCCCTGTTCTATAATTCATTCTTAGGATAGAACAGTTTGTATTATTGCAGAGGTTTTCTTTCATTAGCTTATCCCTTTTATTAATTCAGTCAATACAATTTCCTCAGACCTGAAAGGCAATAAAAATAATCCCACATTGGATATATTTAATTAAATGTCAATCTCCTTCTCTTTTCAATGACTCAGCCTTGGTTCCACTTTTTCTTTATTCAAGCATTGAGTTGTCCATTGTTATATGCTCATATCATCTGTTGTTGTGTTTTTCTTTCCCTTTGAGATATTTGATGATACAATATCATGTAAAGTCTCTCACAGCTCTATAATATTGCCAATATAAATAGTGATGAATGAAGATCTGTATGTGTGTGTGTGTGTGTGTAGAAGCCTGCATGTAAGTATCTGTGTGTGTGTGTGATTAGATGTAGAGAGAGCGGATGTCACCGGAGCTTGTCCTAACTGCATGGGCATAGCTGGGACATACAGTAATTACCTCCATCTGTAAAAACGATCACAGAGGAGATAGTAAATAATCCTGCCTTAGGAAAATATGTCTCTCCATACCCCTTGAGTCCATCACAATGTTTTGTAAAATAAAGCCAACCAGAACATTCAGTAGAAAGTGGGTTCCACTCCTGGACCAAAATAAGCAGCTTGCTGTGCCGGATGTCAAACCCCTCAAAGCATGGAAAGTGTGTGTGTCTGTGTGTGTGTTTGTGTGTGTATGTGCTTGTGTGTTTATGTGTGATTTAGGCCAGGGAACAGCGGGTGGTTTTGCATCCATACTTCCTCTGAATAAGGGGGACAAGCTGGGGGCAAAAGAGTGATAAACTCCTATCCCTCAGTCCCACATCACGTCTGGAGCCACAGTCACACCAGGCGGTCGGAGTGGGTCCAGACCATTACCAGACCGCAGGAGTAAAGAATGTAAAGATACACCCTCAGATCTGGGATATTTACTGTCTTTGGGGCCTCAGAGTCTACAGAATAATGCTGACACATAAAAACAAAAGATGTATAATACATCTGAACACAGCCTGCTCTGTGGATGTATATCGTGGAAGTGGATGGCCATCAATCAGAGGCTGACTTGTCGTGAACAGACGTTGTTTGAGAGAGAGAGCATACCCTCATTGTCAGACCTGCTGCACCAAGTTTTATTTGCTTTGTCAGAGGGCCAATTGGCTAGCAGCTCTATCATGGAACTGATGATGACAGAGGGGAAAGCATTGACGTCTCATTCAATGTTGGTGAAAATATGAAGCATTTAAGAAAATAGATTGAATTGCATCCTTACGTGTTGTGTACAGCAACAGATTTCAACAAACGAAAGTATGAGTTCCTCACTTCAGCAATGACAAATGCCTGAATACTGCTGAAAACCCATAGACACTTGTACGTACAGTTGAAGTCGGAAGTTTACATACACCTTAGCCAAATACATTTAAACTCAGTTTTTCACAATTCCTGACATTTAATCCTAGTAAAAATTCCCTGTCTTAGGTCAATTAGGATCACCACTTTATTTTAAGAATGTGAAATGTCAGAATAATAGTAGAGAGAATGATTTATTTCAGCTTTTATTTCTTTCATCACATTCCCAGTAGGTCAGAAGTTTACATACACTCAATTAGTATTTGGTAGCATTGCCTTTAAATTGTTTAACTTGGGTCAAACGTTTCGGTTAGCCTTCCACTAGCTTCCCACAATAAGTTGGGTGAATGTTGGCCCATTCATCCTGACAGAGCTGGTGTAACTGAGTCAGGTTTGTAGGCCTCCCTGCTCGCACACGCTTTTTCAGCTCTGCCCACAAATGTTCTATAGGATTGAGGTCAGGGCTTTGTGATGGCCACTCCAATACCTTGACTTTGTTGTCCTTAAGCCATTTTGCCACAACTTTGGAAGTATGCTTGGGGTCATTGTCCATTTGGAAGAGCCATTTGCGACCAAGTTTTAACTTCCTGACTGATGTCTTGAGATGTTGCTTCAATATATCCACATAATTTTCCTTCCTCATGATGCTATCTATTTTGTGAAGTGCACCAGTCCCTCCTGCAGCAAAGCACCCCCACAGCATGATGCTGCCACCCCTGTGCTTCACGGTTGGGATGGTGTTCTTCGGCTTGCAAGGAACCCCCTTTTTCCTCCAAACATAACGATGGTCATTATGGCCAAACAGTTCCATTTTTGTTTCCTCAGACCAGATGACATTTCTCCAAAAAGTACGATCTTTGTCCCCATGTGCAGTTGCAAACCGTAGTCTGGCTTTTTTATGGTGGTTTTGGAGCAGTGGCTTCTTCCTTGCTGAGCGGCCTTTCAGGCTATGTCGATATAGGACTCGTTTTACTGTTGATATAGATACTTTTGTACCTGTTTCCTCCAGCATCTTCACAAGGTCCTTTGCTGTTGTTCTGGGATTGATTTGCATTTTTCGCACCAAAGTACGTTCATCTCTAGGAGACAGAACGCGTCTCCTTCCTGAGCGGTATGACGGCTGCGTGGTCACATGGTGTTTATACTTGTGTACTATTGTTTGTACAGATAAATGTGGTACCTTCAGGCGTTTGGAAATTGCTCCCAAGGATGAACCAGACTTGTGGAGGTCTACAATTATTTTTCTGAGGTCTCGGCTGATTTTTTTCATTTTCCCATGATGTCAAGCAAAGAGGCACTGAGTTTGAAGGTAGGCCTTGAAATACATCCACAGGTACACCTCCAATTGACTCAAATGATGTCAATTAGCCTATCAGAAGCTTCTAAAGCCATGACATCATTTTCTGGAATTTTTCAAGCTGTTTAAATGCACAGTCAACTTAGTGTATGTAAACTTCTGACCCACTGGAATTGTGATACAGTGAATTATAAGTGAAATAATTTGTCTGTAAACAATTGTTGGAAAAATTACATGTGTCATGCACAATGTAGATGCCCTAACCGACTTGCCAAAACTATAGTTTGTTAACAAGACATTTGTGGAGTGGTTGAAAAACGAGTTTTAATGACTCCAACCTAAGTGTATGGAAACTTCCGAGTTCAACTGTACATATGCCAGATATGGACACATTTTGTTTTAGGTTTATTTGGATGATGGATTGCTCATTTTCTCTCATGCTCATAATCGCTGAGTCTTTATTTAGCTCTGCTGCCTGTCACACTTGGGTAAAACAAAAAAGGTATCTCTTGGCTCTAACATAGACAGTGGAGCACCATTCATGAGACACCTAATGCGGGCCTTGACAGTAAGAGCAAGAGGGCAATTGTGCTTGGAAATCCTAACTGACATTAATTGGTACAGAAACCCAAACACTGCAAGTCTGGTGTTAGTGTGTGTGAATATAGTACAGTAGGTTTATGTAGCATTGTGAGGATTGGGTAATTTCCAGTGTGTGAAAGTTAGCTAAGGCTGCAAGTTCTTGTGAATGGCGGAGGAGAAGATACGTTTTTTTACACAAAAGTATTTACATTTTCTAATAACAAAAAGTAAAATGTTATCTCTGTGGACTGTTTTGAGTCCACTGACTGGGCGGCCCTGACCTGGAAGAGGCAGCAGATACCGTCTCTGAGTACATCCGTTTCTGTGAGGATCTCATTATTCCCAAAAGAAAGTCAACATCTTCCCCAATAATAAACCTTGGGGAACTCGGGAATTAAAAGAGCTCCTCAACCAGAAAAAAAGAGTGTTTAAATAAGGTGGCAGTAAAGACGAAAGGAAAAATATTCAGAGGCAACTCAAAAGCAAAATCAAGGAGTGCAAGGCAGCATACAAAGTCAAATTTGAAAACCTTTTCAAGGACAGTAGGAAAGCCTGGCAAGGGCTACAAACCATCACAGGCTACAAACCAACGAGACATTGTATCACCGTCGAAAATGACCTTGTTTTTGCAAATTATTTGAACAGTTTCTATTGCAGGTTTGACGTGTGTGATTTTACATTCAGCAGAAAGTGGCCTTGGACAGTATAGACAGCATACCTACCAGCTGTTGAAATACAGACCTCTGTGAATGACATCAATCAATACTTTCAACGTCTCAACACACGGAAATCATACGTTCCAGACGGCGTCAGCAGCAAGGCACTTCAGGCATGCGCAGACCAGCTCTCATGACCGTTTCAGAAGATGTTGCAGCTGTCACTGAACAGTGGGATAATTCCAGATTTATGGACAAAGTCGCTGATTGTCCCAATACCTCAAAACAACAGGCCAAAAGAAAATATCGAGTTACGCATGTATCCCTGACATCTGTACCTATGAAATTTTTTGAAAATGTTATTCAAAAACAAATGATCTCTGGTCTCTCATCCCAATGAGACTCAAACCAGTTCGCCTACCGTGCCTCCATGGTTACTGGTCTTGCTGAACAATATCTACGAACATTTAGAAAAGGCAAATAGCCTAGTGAAAATCGTTTTCATTGACTTCAGTAACGCGTTTAACACCATCCAGTAGGTGGATAAACTGGTGTCAGCTCTCTACTGATCAAGTGGATTAATAGTTTCCTTGTTAACCGTACTCAACAAGTGACGTTTAACTCCGCCATCTCTACATCTAGAACGGTGAATACCGGAGCCCCTCAAGGTTGCGTACTTTCACGGATACTGTACAGACTGTACACAAATGATTGTCAAGCCTCTGACGCCGCCCACACATTTTTTTTTATATGCAGATGACACCGCTGTTGTTGGTTTCCTCCACCCAGACCAAACCTCTCTTCAAGGTTTTAACAGAGAAGCGGCCAAATTCGACCAGTGATGCGCAGATAACTTTCTTGAAATAAACGTTAAGAAAACAAAAGAGAAGGAAATTGATTTCAGAAGGAACAAAACCCCCTACGAAGATAATGTGGAATCAGTCGATAGAGTGACCACATATAAGTACCAGGGAATCGAAATAGACAATAAACTTAAATTAAAATCACTGTGCCTTTGCAAAGATGAAGAAATTGCAGCAGAGAATGCATTTTTTTTTTACGCAAACTAAACCATTTTAATGTCGACCGCCATATCACATAAATGTTCTATAAATCTGTCCTGCAGACTGTGCTGTCCTTTGGTCTGATATGCGTGTTTGGAAACATGCGAGTGCAAGACCAACTCAAGCTTCAGCGCTTGATTAAGACGGCGGGAAGGATAATTGGTATAGATCAAGAATCAGCCACCAACCTGTACACAAAACATTTCCTCCTATTACTTGAAAGCATTTTACAGGACAGTACTTATCCCCTTCACTCAAAATTCAGTCACAGCAGCAGCCGAACAAGGGGAAAGAGACTTCTCCAAAAGAAAATTAAAACATAGATATAGGGACTCTTATTCCAACAGCCATTAGGCTGTATAATAGATCGTCTGTTGGTCCCTCGAGTATACAGCATATTGCACTTTCACTTTAAATGTGTAGCTACAGTGGGGAAAAAAAGTATTTAGTCAGCCACTAATTGTGCAAGTTCTCCCACTTAAAAAGATGAGAGAGGCCTGTAATTTTCATCATAGGTACACGTCAACTATGACAGACAAATTGAGGAAAAAAATTCCAGAAAATCATATTGTAGGATTTTTAATGAATTTATTTGCAAATTATGGTGGAAAATAAGTATTTGGTCACCTACAAACAAGCAAGATTTCTGGCTCTCACAGACCTGTAACTTCTTCTTTAAGAGGCTCCTCTGTCCTCCACTCGCTACCTGTATTAATGGCACCTGTTTGAACTTGTTATCAGTATAAAAGACACCTGTCCACAACCTCAAACAGTCACACTCCAAACTCCACTATGGCCAAGACCAAAGAGCTGTCAAAGGACACCAGAAACAAAATTGTAGACCTGCACCAGGCTGGGAAGACTGAATCTGCAATAGGTAAGCAGCTTGGTTTGAAGAAATCAACTGTGGGAGCAATTATTAGGAAATGGAAGACATACAAGACCACTGATAATCTCCCTCGATCTGGGGCTCCACGCAAGATCTCACCCCGTGGGGTCAAAATGATCACAAGAACGGTGAGAAAAAATCCCAGAACCACACGGGGGGACCTAGTGAATGACCTGCAGAGAGCTGGGACCAAAGTAACAAAGCCTACCATCAGTAACACACTACGCCGCCAGGGACTCAAATCCTGCAGTGCAAGACATGTCCCAATGCTTAAGCCAGTACATGTCCAGGCCCGTCTGAAGTTTACTAGAGTGCATTTGGATGATCCAGAAGAGGATTGGGAGAATGTCATATGGTCAGATGAAACCAAAATATAACTTTTTGGTAAAAACTCAACTCGTCGTGTTTGGAGTACAAAGAATGCTGAGTTGCATCCAAAGAACACCATACCTACTGTGAAGCATGGGGGTGGAAACATCATGCTTTGGGGCTGTTTTTCTGCAAAGGGACCAGGACGACTGATCCGTGTAAAGGAAAGAATGAATGGGGCCATGTATCGTGAGATTTTGAGTGAAAACCTCCTTCTATCAGCAAGGGCATTGAAGATGAAACGTGGCTGGGTCTTTCAGCATGACAATGATCCCAAACACACCGCCCGGGCAACGAAGGAGTGGCTTCGTAATAAGCATTTCAAGGTCCTGGAGTGGCCTAGCCAGTCTCCAGATCTCAACCCCATAGAAAATCTTTGGAGGGAGTTGAAAGTCCGTGTTGCCCAGCGACAGCCCCAAAACATCACTTCTCTAGAGGAGAACTGCATGGAGGAATGGGCCAAAATACCAGCAACAGTGTGTGAAAACCTTGTGAAGACTTACAGAAAATGTTTGACCTGTGTCATTGCCAACAAAGGGTATATAACAAAGTATTGAGAAACTTTTGTTATTGACCAAATACTTATTTTCCACCATAATTTGCAAATAAATTCATTAAAAATCCTACAATGTGATTTTCTGGATTTTTTTTTCTCATTTTGTCTGTCATAGTTGACGTGTACCTATGATGAAAATTACAGGCCTCTCTCATTTTTTTAAGTGGGAGAACTTGCACAATTGGTGGCTGACTAAATACTTTTTTCCCCCACTGTATAGCACTTTGAATGAATTCTATTGTGTAGTTTCTGTGTTTTCATGTTTTATGTACCGTCTCTTTAAGCACATTACCAAATTAATTTCCCCCTGGTGGGATAATAAAGTTGATCTGAATCTGAATCTTAACATGGTATGTAACTAGAAAACATAATTTCCAAAACAATTCTTATGGCGATTTCACGTATTTTATGTGAATGACTTTTCGGATCTGTTTTATGCATTCAGTTGTCAATTGTGACTGCAATCTGGAACTGGAAAAAAGACAACTACTGAAATGTATCCTGTGCTGAAAATTACACAACATATTGATATGTTTATAATATCCATAAGGTGTTTGACAATGTTGAATTAATTCTTATCCAGCCCATCTGCCTGTGCAAGTGAGACAAAGCAATGATGAACATGCTGGCATATTTTTCCAACAATTAATCACCTTACTATATAAAAAACAATATGTGTTCATGAGTGATTCAGCATCTTGCTGTTGTCTACATAACATAATAATGATGTGTTACTTATGTTTCCCAACTGTGTTGCTATTTTCTTTGCTTTGTCTAGCGGAACATTTGATATTTGGCCGGACAACAATAACAAACGGAACAATCCCTGCACTTCCGTTAATGACACCGGCAGCGGAGTTGTTACAGCTGATTGT
The DNA here is from genome assembly GCF_020615455.1 of Coregonus clupeaformis. Classification (NCBI taxonomy): domain Eukaryota; kingdom Metazoa; phylum Chordata; class Actinopteri; order Salmoniformes; family Salmonidae; genus Coregonus; species Coregonus clupeaformis. The sequence continues at coordinate 27,127,026 of NC_059214.1, read as the reverse complement.
CAGCTTTTTTACATTTCAGTATTAACATTTCTCATGATATATTCGAGAGGTTGTTTAGCGACTGAAGTTCAGTTTTAATCTGTCGCTGCAGGTGCAGCCAGAGGCTTGCTTCCGAGTGTCGTTGATTATGGTGTAGAGGGAGCGCTTTCTCTGAGACAGCAGGTAAACATCGGGGCAGACATTAGCTAGCATGTTCACCTAGCTTGCTAGCAAGCCAAGTGACATTCCATTCGATAAAAACAATAGCTATATAGCTAGATGTCTCTGATAGAAACGTAGCTGTCACCCTTAGGTGTATTTTTATGAATTGCTCCAGTTGTCATCCCAGTCTAACATTGTAACACTGAAAGTGTGTGCATATTTCGGCTAGCCAGCTGGTAGCTAACGTTAAGTTTCTTGCTACCTACCTAGCTAGTACAAGCAAAGCTAGCCTAGGTTGCTAGCGAGCTAACGTTAACGCCTCAACTAGCCTGCTATGTGGTTGAGATGTAGCTTAATAACGTTAGCTAGCTGAACTAAACCCCTAGTTAACTAGATTGCTGTAGTGATTTAAATAAGTAGCTTCCTAATTACTCACTTGTCTAACTACCTAGCTAGCTTTAAATGTTAGCTAGCTATGTCATTGCATTTTTAGCACTAGTAGCTAACTAGTACACTACACAGGAAAATATTGTGTAGCTAGCTAATGTTAGCTAAATATGTTCCCACACTGATGTCACATAACTAACCTCATATTTATCCTCGTTAGCTAACGTTACAGTTATCAGTATTTTCTAGCTGTGTAACTAGCCATTTTTTAGCTATCTGTTGCAAGTCTCCCCTTCCTTGCTTGCCACAACCTTACTTCGTGCAATGCAGCTCTGCCCTGCTTTCATTTAGCTGAGAAACTGGTAGCCTGGAGACCCGACGTTGAATTTAATTGGATTCAACTTCTGACATAAATGAGCGTTAAGAACAGGCAAAAGTTTCCTCGCACGATCTCTACAAGCCAGAATGTTGAATACAATTATATTTTAACTTACTTTACCGGTTGGCCCTTTTGCAAGTAGGAATGTGAGACAAGATATCCACAGGAAAGTATAATTAAATCAACTTTCCAAAGCGCTGGTAGTGCGTTCAGATTTCTATCATCTGAAGCATGTGCAGAACCATGTAAACGTGTGCACAACCTCGGCAAATATCCATGCGTGGCCTGCGTGTATTTTCATCCTGTGGGCATGCTTCAGGTGATAGAAATATGAAAGCTCTACCAGTGTTTTGAAACGTTTCCACTTTCCTGTGGATATATTGTCTCACGTTCCTACCTGCAAAAGGACCAACCGGAAAGTAAGTAGAATACAAGGAAATCCCGAAAGAAAGAAACTAGCAGCTGTGCTGTGGGAAATTAACAACCTGTCAGTCTATTTTGAACATGCTGTGGAATTATTTACATTGTCTGTCTGTAAACATAAGTGGGCCTGAATGTAGGCCCTGTGCAGACTGCGCTTTGTGAGCTAGCTTCGTGCCGCATCAAGGGATTCTGTTGGGACATTGGGCTGATACAGATCTTTGACTATGTACAGATCCAGTTGTATTCGCTTCCATTACTATGGTTTATATGTTTGTTTCTTTCCTTTTATAGAACCACAAGATTACTTATTTGTTGTAAATGTGTATGTGTGTACAACTGTGTGGTGGTGACCAAGAGAATACAACTCTGGATATGGAACATCTGCCTTGTTTTTGCTGGACAGCCTGTAGCGAGTCATAACTTTAGTCAATCAGAATTAAGTCACTAGCAGGTGAGGGAATCTATAGCCAACTGCTCAGATGGCTCCAGCTAGCTGTTTTTACATGCCCAATGACCCAACAACAGAATCCCTTTTTGGGGGACAAAGCTACAGTATGTGAGCCTGCCCTGTAGTGCTGGCTGGCAGGCAGGCAGGGACAGCTGAAGCAGGTGGGGGTCAGACTGGGCACATTTCATGGACACACTGATATCTGATACCTAGGCCACTCACTCACACACTTCTCTAAACACAAGCGCTCACTCCACATAGGCACAGGGCCTATTCATTTTAAAGATTTTGGGGTTGATATTCTGGTTCAGATGCAGACATCCCAGGCCTGGGGGCTGTTCCTATTACATTCAGAACAAGGATGATGATATGATGGATTGAAACAACTTAATCATAGTCTGGTATAAACTCGGCCGTGAACTTGTTCAAGAACAGGCAGATGTGTGGAATCCAATAAAATGGTCAAAAGCCACCAATGGACCCCCTCACACGCCATGCCAATCCCACCCCAACAACCACTACAGTATCAGTTCTCTATGTCTGACAGGTAGTATGGACCTGTAGCTTGGAGTATTGCTTCTAAATCCTTTGTAGTGTATTCCCTGTGAGTCTGGTGATGCCCCCCACAGCCCCCCCCTCCCCCCTCCCCATTTAGAGAAATTAGCCATTGAAGTCGCTTGCATCATTTACCGTAAATTAGTGTGAAAATGGTTTCTTGTGTTTATTAAATGGATCACAACATTTTATTTGCAACTTTGGGTAGATAACAAATAGCTTTTACTCATGATGAAAATACATTCTGTGGTCAAGCCAGTCCTCCATGAAAGCAATTCAGTTTAACCTTCTCTTAGCAACCTAATTCAACCCAACTGTCCTTGAATAGTCCAACAAATGGCAGCTCTCTGAGAGGGCTATCCGTATGGTGTAATTCTCATATGAAGACTTATTCTACAAGCCGAAAACTTTAATGGATAACTGGGCTAGTGACTAAAATGTTGACAACCCTAATAAAATAATACAATTATAAACCATTGCATGGCAGTCATTTGTTTTTCAATTAAATTATTAGAAAATGCTAGCAGATACCCATAGACTACCAATCATTGCGCTAATGCTAGTTATCATTGGCTCACGAAACAACATCTAACTTCCTTCGTACTGGACATAAAAATGGTATCCACGGGTTAATCTGACTCTGGTGAAGTAGATGAAAGGCCTCTGCCAAAATCCCGAAGTATACCTTTAAACCCAACCCAATACCATTGCAAAACACTTCAGGGCCTGTTTGGGACTTAGACCATAACATTGAAACCATTAGAACTGCTGTAGCCTAATGGTTTGCTTGTTTGTCAAGAATGGTCTAACTAATCTATACTTTTTTAAAGGGAATAAACCACACAGTGAGGTGCTGTTTCCTGGACACAAATTCAATCTAAGAGAACAACAAACTGAATTGCTTTCTTGGAGGACTGTCTTGAATTGTGACGATGACCACACAATTTATTTTCATCATGAGCAAAAGCTATTGGTTTCTGCCCAAAGTTGCAAAGAAAATGTTGTGATCCATTTAATAAACACAAGAGACCAGCAACATTTATAAAATGATATGGTTGCAGTAGCAGGAACAGCGGCATCTAGTGGGCAAAACATGGTACTTTAACACACATTTATGGTAAATAATGCAAGTGACTTCAATGACTAATTTCTCAGAACAGGGGAAAAAAACATCACCAGATTCACATGGATTACATTACAAAGGATGACTATAGATAACTGATACTGTATACTGGTTGTTGGGGTGGGATTGGCATGGGTTCCATGGGTGGCTTTTTATAATTGTATTGGATTCCTCATTGTTAGGAAGAATTAGACCTATGGTCCAAATCGGATGTTAGGTACTATATTTATTGACGATTATATGAATCCTATCAATTCAAATGGCCAATTTGGGTGCAATCAATTAGCTTAATTTCTCAGATCAAATTATATTTCAACAAATTAATGTTCCAGGAATGCAAATTTGATATTTTTCTAACTACAGAAACGATTTCAGAACAATCTGCGATGGTGAGTGTCTGCACAGGAGTACTGTACGTCGAATGTCAGAGCGTAGTACAAGAAGCCGCCCTTTTTGTGAACGCTCCGAATCTTGCGTCTCCGTAGGGTATAAATACCCCTTAAAGAGTGCCTGCAGCCCTGTGTACCATCTCTTTCAATGTCAGTCTAATTGGAATTAGAACACCTAATCAGTGTAAACTACTTTATTATTCCCTCTTAATTAGCCTGACTGTAATTAGTCTACTCATCATGATCAAAGGCAGGAACAGCTGGGAAGTGAATACTACCTCTCCCCTTACGTTTTTTTAAGCAGTTATGTCGTTTGTGGTACATCTGGGACAGACAGGAATTAGGCTAGGACTAATCTAGGTCCATAAGGGCTGACTTGTGAAATACTGTTGGGACTTTGTTTGAAAACAACAACACCTAACCTCTATGCATCTACCCTAGCCTGGCCCCTGCCCAAGCAACTGGGACATTGCTTACACCTAGCCTATGTCCAACTGCACACCTTAAGGGAATGCCAGGGGGAATAGAATAGCTAGATTTGTTTTTTTTGGATAACATTGTTTCTGTTGGCCAAAGGTCAAGAGCTGGTTGGTTGGTCTCTTACCTATGGTGGTAGAATGTAGCCTAGGCAAGTGATTGAGGAGAAGTTCAGCACATTAAAACACACAGAGGAGCTGTCAGACATGGGCTTTGTGTTTTAGAGTAATGCTTGAATTAACTCTGACTTGAATGACTAAACACTATTAAACTGTCTAAAACTCTATTTATGTAGGCTAACTAACTGTACTGAAGAAAGTACAAAGGAAGGTAGCTCGACAAAGAAGTCTTGTTTTAATTGAATGCCACTCTGATTGTGTAGTCTCGCATGACAGTGTTGAAATCAAGTAGCTGCCTTGGTTCTGGGTTCCGACAGCCAAGATAAGTGATTTTTGGATTCATTCCATTAGGTGTGCCACTGTGCCAGTCTATCAAACATCACATATAGTTCCTATTGACAGTGAATGTTGCAGTTGCATGAATAAGTCATCAGGTCATGTGATTGAGGAGGCACTGCTGTTCTCAGCAACTTTGTTCCTGCAGTGGCTTTTGGGAGTGCAGTGACTTTGTGGGTCCCAGGGGTGCTGAGTGTCCCAATTCCACTTGGCCTGCAGGGGACAAAAAGCCATAACTAACACATCCAGCCACACGCTGGTGGACAAAGGGCTTGGTGGGTGGCAGTGAGTAGCACCTGTACACGCTCTGGCAATACTTTACTTCCTGTAAGGTGAACATCAAGCAAAGATTGAGTGTATTCAGGGCTTTGAGTGCTTACTTATTTTGTTATTTATTTCTCCTGTCATGTTGTTGTGTGTCTATATCATGATCTATAGCCTACTACTATTATTAATTGGTCACGTTTTATTGTAATATCACTACATCCCTGTCTCTTATGCATTATGTCATACACTGATCCACTGCTGTCATTGTGTGTTTTCAGGAGAGAGCGCGGAGCAGCCATGCTGACGTTGGCCAGTAAGCTGAAGAGGGACGAGGGGGTGAAGACTGGCAGGGCCCCTGGGGGCCCCTCCGACTCCTCACACAGGGTCTCTATCAGGGACCGGCTGCTCATCAAAGGTACAATACACATGACCTTCTCTACATGTATCTATCCATCTCCTCCAGTTACTATTTTCAGACTACTAGCATCTGGGTGAACCTAATGATCTTCTCATGAATTTCAAAGGTTCCATCTGTCCATCTCTGTCTTCTACCTTTCTTTTCATACGGTCTTTCTTTCTTTACATTTTTATCCCTATCTTCCTGTCGCTCACTCTTCTTCTGTATAGTCTCTCCATCCCATTCCCTTAATCTTCTGTCCTAGACCAATCTCCTCTCATTTTGTTCCTCCACACTCCATGTTCTGTCTCAAGCTCTGTAGTTCTACTTTGTTTAAAAATCCATTCAAATCAGAAGCCCATCTTATGCAAAGGAGATGGATGTCTTTCTGTTCACAATCACTTTGGATGTTCTTTCCTCAGTCTCTGCCCCATGATTCCTCCAAGTATTGTTTTTCTTTGATTTAGATTAATGGCTTTTCTTCTTTTTGTTCATTTCCTGGGTTGGTCAGGTCAAGACAAATTCCCTCTCAAGGGCAAATAAAGTTGTTAAATTCTGTCTTTCATTTGAGTTTTATGTTATGTTTGGATGCTCTTAGCCTACACAGTGCAGAGCCGATACCGTGCCAGGTCACATTTGACCACTTCATCTTTAGTTTTTCCTGAATAGCTAGCTAGAGTCAAACATCTCTTGTAGTGCCCATCTGTCTAGTGATTGAGAAGGTGGGCTTTGAATGTTAGCAGGACAGGAACGCTGTCCGGATGTAGCATCATCATCAGCTCTAGACTCCTTGACAGATTCAGATTTATCCTCCCTCCTCTTTCTCTACCTCCCTCAGTCCTTGTCCGTAGCTATTACTGTTTTGTGTCCTACCACTGATGCATAATGTCCCAAGTTCCTCTTTTAATCATTCACCCTAACATCCACTGAAGGCAGTTCTTCACAAAGTACACAGTCGGATACTCCCTCTGAGATCTGAGGGAGGGAACATGCTTTTCTTGCTAGACAGTGTGGAGCTGAAAATACACCAGTCCAATGAATTGTATTGGTGGAAATAGCCCAGTACCCATTGATAATACATATGCAGTACAGACTGTCCATTCACAATTGTGTCATGATTTATTGTTTTAATATTGCTTACACAGCACTGTATCAAAGCTCCTATACTGTAGCCAGAGCAAGATAAGTTATTTCTCACCTCAACACCGGCAGAGATTGTAAGGAAACGGGACCAAACCTCCCAAGTGGCGCAGTGGTCTAAGGCACTGCATCGCAGTGCTAGCTGTGCCACTAGAGATCCTGGTTCGAATCCAGGCTCTGTCGTAGCCGGCCGCGACCAGGAGACCCATGGGGCGGCGCACAATTGGCCCAGTGTCGTCCAGGGTAGGGGAGGGAATGGCTGGCAGGGGTGTAGCTCAGTTGGTAGAGCATGGCATTTGCAACGCCAGGGTTGTGGGTTCGATTCCCACGGGGGCCAGTATGAAAAATAAAAAAATCATGTATGCACTCACTAACTGTAAGTCGCTCTGGATAAGAGTGTCTGCTAAATGACTAAAATGGAAATGGACCAACAGGACTCCCTAGTGACCCTTGTATTTTACTTGTCTCTATGCACATTCTCAGGGCCATACACGTACACTGACACACCAACACACATACAAACACTCACTCAAACATTTGCTCATACACACATAATATGCACATACATTTATACTGACTCTACACACACCCACTCACATATAATCATCATATACGCTGCTGCTACTCTGTTTATCATATATCCTGATGCCTAGTCACCTTACCCCTATAATGTACATATCTACCTCTATCGATCCAGTGTCCCTGCCCATTGTAAATATGGAACTGGAACTGACCCTGTATATAGTATGCTTACTTACTTTCTCGTGTTCTTATTTTTATTGCTTGTGTGTGTTTTTGTTCTACCTAATGTTATTTGTAGTATTACATTGTTATTGATTACTGTATTGTTGGATTTGGAGCTTGCAAGAAAGGCATTTCACTGTGCTTGTGTACGTGACATTAATTGAAACTGTAGACAACCTGACTGTGGTACAAATGATTTGCTGAACTGTCTGCAGGTTTATCGTCTTTATTGTCTTTGTTTGATTAATTTACAACCTGTGTAGCTACCATTTCATAATATTTGTTTCAGTCACACATTCAGCCTATGAATGACATAGGCTGGGGAATAATGATGAATGAATGATGAGGTAACTTTTTTGCAGGTGTGTTTTGGGAATCTCCTCTAGTAAGTTTGTAGCATTCAAACAACACAGGGCTGAGAGGGAAGGGAGTGTGGGATATGATGTGTTGTTCCTTTAGGATTTTGTGCACACCACTGACTGCTCTCTACTAGCTACCCACGCACACAGGATTCTTAGTTTGTTTAGTTTGATGACTCTCTCTCTCTTTCATATTGCAGAAGTTGCAGAACTTGAAGCCAACCTTCCTAGTAAGTGTATGCAGTGTAACATAAAATAAATTGCGGATTCATGTGAATGTGTTTGACGTTCCCATGGCTCGTTAGTAACCCAAGAGGCAGGTGCAGGCAGCGGTGGATGGCTCAGCTGTAGTGCTCCCATCTGAACACTAGGGGAAGATACAGCGCCACTGGCAGATAGATGATGATCATAGACGCAGTTACCTCTTACTTCCATAGCCAAATATAGTGCTTCATTGATATATATTAGCATAACATAGAGATAACAAAGATAGCGTAGACCTAGATTTATAATATACACAGAGTTATCTTAATCTATATGAATCTATGTACATTTTCCAGAAAATATCTAAAGAAATGTAAATGTTGTCAAATAACAACTGAGATATATGCTCTTATCTCTCTCTCTTCTCCCACCTCCTCCTCCCCATCCTAGGTACGTGTAAAGCCAGCTTCCCTGATGAGAACAAGCTACATCATTTTCAGCTGGCTGTCTCTCCAGGTAAGACCCCGCCAGCCCCCATCTCACTAATAGCCAACCTGTGTGAAAATAGACCTACATAAATAACAATTGTATAAGACAAGTGTGCAGTGAGCTAGTTACTAGGATAGTAATATGGCAGTCTGGAAGCTGTTTATAATCCCTTCAGTCAATCTTTAGAAGTAGGCGCTTAATAAGTGGCAGCGCTTAAGTAAGTGTATTCTCCAAACCGTTGACCACCTCTGAGAGTTAAACCAGCAGTGACCTCTGAATCAGTGAGGTCAAGTCTAAGAGTGACTACGTCAGCGATTTCTCTCATTTCTGCACACTGCAGTGCTTATAAACGGCGTAAACTCCACGCCAGCTAAGTATCACACTGATAAAAATACAATCATGTGCTGTACTTTTCTGACTATTGTCACCATTATCCAAAGTTGTAGCTCACACCAATGACAAGCTGTACTAGTACAAACTTATTCTTGGGTATTCTATAGTCCCCTATTGAGAACTGCTCTCTAGGCAAAAGCTCTGCTCCTCAGGAAGGTAAATGAGAGTCCTGGATCACATCTATGACAGCGTGTCCTGTTCTAGTCTAAGTGGTTGTTCCCTGTATTTAAATGCAGCCTGTCTCCAGCAGGAAGGCAGGCAGCCATCATTATTCCCCAGGCAGGTCCTGTCTTCTTAGAGCGCTGCCTACTGCATACCTGTCCTGTATACTGTAGTCTGAAGATGTACTGTTACTGGAGCAGCCTGGAATTATTCATGCCTTAGGAGGCTTTGTTCTCCTAACTGTGTGTGTGTGTGTGTGTGTGTGTGTGTGTGTGTGTGTGTGTGTGTGTGTGTGTGTGTGTGTGTGTGTGTGTGTGTGTGTGTGTGTGTGTGTGTGTGTGTGTGTGTGTGTGTGTGTGTGTGTGTGTGTGTGTGTGTGTGTGTGTGTGTGTGTGTGTGTGTGCCTGCTTGTGTGAAATTCATCACGCACACACTCACCCTTCGCCAGGTGTGTGCCCCTCCTTTTTTCTCTTACTAAATGAGCTCTGTTCCTTCCTTTAGCCTTCATAAAGTGCAGTATCAGCAGATTCTCTCTTCATGCAAGGTGTTTGTTGTCACCATTAAAGCAGTGTTACTCCGGGGGTATTCAAAGACAGCCTGTTTGGAGGTCACACAGAGGGCAGTGTGTGATTTAGCTGGGGAGTGAGTAGTGGGAACTGGGGACAGGATAGTTGATGTTCTCCCTCTGTGGAGCCAGGAGGCTTGGCTAGCTGCCCCATGCATTTAACCTGCCCTGTCCAGGCTCAGGAGGATCTTTGGTTAGCCCGCCAGTCAGGTGTTCACTGCTCCTGGTACAGCAACATACAGTGGGGAAAAAAGTATTTAGTCAGCCACCAATTGTGCAAGTTCTCCCACTTAAAAAGATGAGAGGGGCCTGTAATTTTCATCATAGGTACACGTCAACTATGACAGACAAAATGAGGAAAAAAAATCCAGAAAATCACATTGTAGGATTTTTTATGAATTTATTTGCAAATTATGGTGGGAAATAAGTATTTGGTCAATAACAAAAGTTTCTCAATACTTTGTTATATACCCTTTGTTGGCAATGACACAGGTCAAACGTTTTCTGTAAGTCTTCACAAGGTTTTCACACACTGTTGCTGGTATTTTGGCCCATTCCTCCATGCAGATCTCCTCTAGAGCAGTGATGTTTTGGGGCTGTCGCTGGGCAACACGGACTTTCAACTCCCCTCCAAAGATTTTCTATGGGGTTGAGATCTGGAGACTGGCTAGGCCACTCCAGGACCTTGAAATGCTTCTTACGAAGCCACTCCTTCATTGCCCGGGCGGTGTGTTTGGGATCATTGTCATGCTGAAAGACCCAGCCACGTTTCATCTTCAATGCCCTTGCTGATGGAAGGAGGTTTTTACTCAAAATCTCACGATACATGGCCCCATTCATTCTTTCCTTTACACGGATCAGTCGTCCTGGTCCCTTTGCAGAAAAACAGCCCCAAAGCATGATGTTTCCACCCCTATGCTTCACAGTAGGTATGGTGTTCTTTGGATGCAACTCAGCATTCTTTGTCCTCCAAACACGACGAGTTGAGTTTTTACCAAAAAGTTATATTTTGGTTTCATCTGACCATATGACATTCTCCCAATCCTCTTCTGGATCATCCAAATGCACTCTAGCAAACTTCAGACGGGCCTGGACATGTACTGGCCAGGGGCGGTGTGTTCATTAGGGCGATATGGGCGACGCACTGCCAAACGGGAAAAGGAAGGGATTTTTTTTCTAATCAATTATATCACGGCAACAGTAGTTTTCAGTGTTCTAATCTAGACGTCTGATCTGCCACTAAATGTCCAATCAGGCTAAAGTCGTGCTTCAAATGGCCCCGCCCCTTTTGGGGCGATTTCAGTCAGGTTGAAAATCGCCCAGGAGTCTCTCATAGACTATCATGTAAAATATTTTTTTTTTCAAATATCAGAGCTTTCAATACAATCTCTATGGGTTCCGGGAGGGCTTGCACTTACGCGCTTTCGTCATACGTAACATAAGTAACCATGAACATAACTAAGAAAAGAGCGGGTAGCAGCGTCAATCAATTCACGTACAACTGTCAAGATGGATAGCTTTGCGAGGCAAAGATGAAACTGAGGGCTCCACCAACCCTGGTATTTTTCTTGGACTTGTCAACTTTGTGGCACAATTAGATGAGGTGTTTGATGACCATTTTAAAAATGCTAAAGTTTTCAAGGGCACATCAAAGACCATTCAAAACGAGCTACTGGAGTGTATGCTAGCGGTCATGAGGGAACATATTGTGGAGGAGGTGAAGTCGGCGAACTTCGTAGCTATCCAAGCTGACGAGACCACGGACGTTTCTACACAGACACAGCTGGTGCTTGTGCTGAGGTACATAGATAGCAACCACAAAGTGCAGGAGCGCTTTTTTGAGTTCCTTCCCATCTCGGAATCAACCTCAGTCTCAATCGCCAGTGTGCTTTTGGAGAGACTGAACGGTCTTTTTGCCGACGGCGAGAAAGTCAAACTCATTGCGCAAGCTTACGATGGAGCCAGTGTGATGTGAGAGAAGGCTGGTGTGCAGCAAAATGTGCGTGAGCATTTCAAGAATGCCCATTACGTGCATTGCTATGCGCATCAGCTGAATTTGATCATGCAGCAAGCTAGAACAGTTTCAGTACAAGTAATGTAGCGCCTCTCTCTCTTTGTCCCTCCCTGTCTGTCTCTTTAACACACACACGCCCAAATCAGTTCACAGTTGATGTTGTTTAAAATAGTTATTTTTCATAAAAAAAAAAAAAAAAAAAAAAAGAAAATCTGTTCATGTTCATTTTTACAAATCTATACAATTGGCCAGAATATGGTTGTTCATATTTACAAATCTATACAATTGGCCAGAATATGGTTGTTCATTTTTACAAAGCCATACAGATAGCTGTGTTTACCTTTTCTATAAATTATTTTCAAATTCAGTTTTCAGGCAAAATGTCTATCACTGTTCATTTTCACAAATCTATACAAGAGGGCAGAATATGGAAGTCTATAAAAATTTCTTATTACCAATAACTTGCATCAATGTTTTCAGTAGCCTCTATCAAAAGCTCCTGCTTGCTTGTTGTGAATTATGCTCAGGTGCACATATTTCCAATTCAACCATGAGGCCTTTTTGAAGCAAGTAATGTGTATATCAGTATTGACTTATATGCTGCCCCTGTCTTCATGTTGTTGCTGGACATATATTTTTTAAAATGTGTGTAGGTCACCTAAATCATCAGAAAAATTGCCCCCCCTGAGAATTTTTTCAGGAGCCGCCACTGGTACTGGCTTAAGCAGGGGGACACGTCTGGCACTACAGGATTTGAGTCCCTGGCGGCGTAGTGTGTTACTGATGGTAGGCTTTGTTACTTTGGTCCCAGCTCTCTGTAGGTCATTCACTAGGTCCCCCCGTGTGGTTCTGGGATTTTTGCTCACCGTTCTTGTGGGGTGAGATCTTGCGTGGAGCCCCAGATCGAGGGAGATTATCAATGGTCTTGTATGTCTTCCATTTCCTAATAATTGCTCCCACAGTTGATTTCTTCAAACCAAGCTGCTTACCTATTGCAGATTCAGTCTTCCCAGCCTGGTGCAGGTCTACAATTTTATTTCTGGTGTCCTTTGACAGCTCTTTGGTCTTGGCCATAGTGGAGTTTGGAGTGTGACTGTTTGAGGTTGTGGACAGGTGTCTTTTATACTGATAACAAATTCAAACAGGTGCCATTAATACAGGTAACGAGTGGAGGACAGAGGAGCCTCTTAAAGAAGAAGTTACAGGTCTGTGAGAGCCAGAAATCTTGCTTGTTTGTAGGTGACCAAATACTTATTTTCCACCATAATTTGCAAATAAATTCATAAAAAATCCTACAATGTGATTTTCTGAATTTCTTTTTCTCAATTTGTCTGTCATAGTTGACGTGTACCTATGATGAAAATTACAGGCCTCTCTCATCTTTTTAAGTGGGAGAACTTGCACAATTGGTGGCTGACTAAATACTTTTTTCCCCCACTGTACATGTGTAATGCAGTAGAATTGTAATGTTTTGCAACACTTTCCACACGACATCTTCTTAATTTTTTTCTCACAGACCAAGCTATAAAAAATAAAAATAAAGAGCCTTTACCATTTTGTAATACACTACCAGTCAAAACTTTGGACACACCTACTCATTCAAGGTTTTTTCTTAATTTTTACTATTTTTTTTACATTGTAGAATAATAGTGAAGACATCAAAACTATGATGTAACACATGACTGTAAGTCGCTTTGGATAAAAGCGTCTGCTAAATGGCATATTATATATTATTATTATATTATATATATATTTATTTCTTAATGCATTTGAGCCAATCAGTTGTGTTGTGACAAGGTAGGGGGGGTATACAGAAGATAGCCCTATTTGGTAAAAGACCAAGTCCATATTATGGCAAGAACAGCTCAAATAAGCAAAGAGAAACGACAGTCCATCATTACTTTAAGACATGAAGGTCAGTCAATACGGAAAATTAAGAACTTTGAAAGTTTCTTCAAGTGCATTCGCAAAAACCATAAAGTGCTATGATGGAACTGGCTGTCATGACGACCGCCACAGGAAAGGAAGACCCAGAGTTACCTCTGCTGCAGAGGATAAGTTCATTAGAGTTACCAGCCTCAGAAATTGCAGCCCAAATAAATGCTTCACAGAGGTCAAGTCACAGACACATCTCAACATCAACTGTTCAGAGGGGACTGTGTGAATCAGGCCTTCATGGTTGAATTGCTGCAAAGAAACCACTACTTATGGACAGCAATAAGAAGAAGAGACCTGCTTGGGCCAAGAAACATGAGCAATGGACATTAGACCGGTGGAAATGTGTCCTTTGGTCTGATTAGTCCAAATTTGAGATTTTTGGTTCCAATCGCAGTGTCTTTGTGAGACGCGGTGTGGGTGAACGGATTATCTCTGCATGTGTATTTCTCACCATAAAGCATTGAGGAGGAGGTGTGATGGTGTGGGGGTGCTTTGTGGTGACACTCTGTGATTTATTTAGAATTCAAGGCACACTTAACCAGCATGGCTACCACAGCATTCTGCCGCAATACGCCATCCCATCTGGTTTGGGCTTAGTGGGACTATCATTTGTTTTTCAACAGGACAATGACCCAACACACCTCGAGGCTGTGTAAGGGCTATTTTACCAAGAAGGAGAGGGATGGAGTGCTGCATCAGATGACCTGGCCGCCACAATCCCCCGACTTCAACCCAATTGAGATGGTTTGGGATGAGTCGGACGGCTGAGTGAATGAAAAGCAGCCAGCAAGTGCTCAGCAAATGTGGGAACTCCTTCAAGACTGTTGGAAAAGCATTCCAGGTGAAGCTGGTTGAGAGAATGCCAAGAGTTTGCAAAGCTGGCTATTTGAAGAATCTCAAATATAAAATATTTTATTTAACACTTCTTTGGTTACTAAATGAGTCCAAGAGAGAGATTTCTCTGCTTTCATAATCAGTTTTTACCTTAAACATCATAATTACTATATTTTCCTTCCCAGTCCTCCATCCTTGTCTTTTAGCATCCTCTCCTTCCTGAAGCTGTCTCTCACTCTTCTCTCAGGCTGTGGGTGGACGTCTGGATGATATCAAGTCTTCTTCCCCATCTTTTCTGTGAGTTTCTGTCAATCACTCTGGGGAAGACTCAGACATGGAGGCTGGCAGTAGATGCTTGACTGGAAACTGCTATTTGAAGGCTGTTGATAAAACTGCAGGGGAGCTGTCATAGTGATATGTAGCCTTCTCTCAGTGGACGTGGGAAAGGCACAGGACTTTGGTAGGAATATGAGATGGAGCAAAATCGGGTTAATACTGTCGGAAACAAATCATCTGTTATTTTGTTAATGTTTTCCCGGCTGCCCCCAAAAAACATGTATTTTCCAGTAATCATTTGTCAGCGTTGACCTGCAAACTGAAGGACTTTCACTGGAATCAAACTTTATGCAAACTCAGTAAACAAAATCAGAAAAGCTGTTGGGGCAAAGGTAGATTTTGTTTTTAAGCACCCCACAGAACATGTTATGCATTATATTTGTTGTCCAACAGAAGACACATGAGCCTATATGCAGTAGCTTATATCTGGTCAAAGATGGTCCGCCTCAGCGGTATTAAGAAATTATGTGAGATGTTTAGATGAGGATTGCGGCGTCTGCCAAACAAACACAGCCTTATTAGATTATGTTGTGCTTCTGTGCCCATTGAAAGGGCAGCAAGTCAGAACATGTAGAGATCAGATCACCCCTTCTCATATTTGTGAGTGTGTAGGGATACATGTAGATGGGGCAGGGTGTGTGTGGGTAGATGGGTGTAATTACATTCACCTGCAGTGTGTGCTACACTGTGGGAGTTAATCTGGTTTCAGTAATCATGGAGGACTAGGTTTGTAGACAGACAGGAAATGAGAAGAGTACATGTCTGAGGATATATTTAGCTATTGGTGCTTTGCTCATCCATTCATATCTGTCCACCCTGGTCAGGTAGATATTGAATGCCGTTTGTATCGTACCGTGTTCAAGGTTGAAAGTAAGCTGGTACAGAGAACCGGTAAAATAAATAGTGAGGTTACGCCATACCGGTTGAACATGAGCCTATCACAATAATTCAAACAAAGATGCCAAGATAACTGTAGGCTATTACACTAATGTGTATCATTACCGCATGTCACCCACATTTAACAATGTGCGATAGGACTTGAAAATGTGTGGAATACGCACCTAAATGTGGTGTGGTTCTATGATAACAGTGACATTTTGCAAAGGCAGAGACGAGTGGCTGAGACTGAGAAGTGCGTACAGTGGACACATTTCAGGTTACAAGTGTAGACCTAATGAATGACAATCACTGAATGTCATTCATTACACTTTTTGTTGTTTTGTTACAGATGCCTCTTTCCATTCCTCAAATGGCGGGTGCACAGTGCACTGTATGGATGCGGGAATTATTTTAGAGTGGAGGAATGTGGGCGGGTAGGCAGGCTTACAAGAGCCTTTTGAAGTGATTGTTTGACAATCAGATGAAAACATATGGCTTATGTTAATGCCACATTAAAAAGTGAAAAAGTAAAATATTTTCAAAGTTAAAACTACTAATCTTTACTATTATGCCCACAGAGATCCTATTGCATTAATAGGGATTTGTTTTGGAGGTACTGTACTGGGAAGAAATTAAAGCTACTTTCACCCCTGACCATGTCAGAACGATACACGTCGATACACGAATTCTGCTCTGCATGAGTATCATTTTTTTATATATTTTTTGCAAACTGAGGTTCCCTTTATCTAATATTAGGTTTTGGTTGAAGATCTGATAACATTCAGTATCAAAAATATGCAAAATAGAGAAAATCAGAAAGGGGGCAAATACTTTTCACGGCACTGTACATGTTTCAAGCAGACCACCATAGTCCTGTGCCCAAGGATGCTGAGGTAACCTGTCTAAATGACTATTGCCCCGTAGCACTCACATCAACACCATCATCCCAGATACCCTGGACCCACTCCAATTCGCATACCGCCCCAACAGATCAACAGATGATGCAATCTCTATTGCACTTCACACGGCCCTTTCTCACCTGGACAAAAGGAACACCTAAGTGAGAATGCTGTTCATTGACTACAGCTCAGCGTTCAACACCATTGTGCCCTTCAAGCTCATCACTAAGCTAAGGACCCTGGGATTAAACACCTCCCTCTGCAACTGGATCCTGGACTTCCTGACGGGCCGCCCCCCAGGTGGTGAGGCACCAACACATCCGCCACGCTGACCCTCAACACGGGGGTCCCTCAGGGGTGCGTGCTTACCCTCCTGTACTCCCTGTTCACCCACGACTGCGTCGCCACACACGACTCTAACACCATCATTAAGTTTGCAGACGACCACCGACGACAATGAGACTACAGGGAGGAGGTCAGAGACCTGGCAGTGTGTTGCCAGGACAACAGCCTCTCCCTCAACGTCAGCAAGACAAAGGAGCTGATCGTGGACTACAGGAAAGGGAGTGCCGAGCACGCCTCCATCCACATCTACGGGGCTGTTGTGGAACAGGTTGAGAGCTTAACGTTCCTCGGTGTCCAAATCACTAAAGAGCTATGATGATCCACACACATCAACACAGTCGTGAAGAGTGCACGACAATACCTCTTCCCCCCCAGGAGGTTGAAAAGATTGGGTATGGGCCCTCAGATCCTCAAAAAGTTATACAGCTGCACCATTGAGAGCATCTTGACATGCTGCATCACTGCTTTGTATGTCAACTGTTTGGCATCTGACCGCAAGGTGCTACAGAGGGTAGTGTGTACGGCCAAGTACATCACTGGGGCCGAGCTCCCTGCCATCCAGGACCTCTATACCAGGCGGTGTCAGAGGAAGGAACGAAAAATTGTCTGACTCCGTCACCCAAGCCATAGACTGTTCTTTCTGCGACACGCACGGCAAGAGGTACCGATGCACCAAGTCTGGAACCAACAGGACCCGGAACAGCTTCTACCCCCAAGCTATAAGACTGCTAGTTAGTTAAATAGTTAAGCAATAGCTTCCTGGAATATCTGCGTCATCAAAATAACGCTTGTATGCCAATGTTTATTTTCCTTGCAACAGTAAATGCTTACAGCTACAACACCAACAATCACTGTTGTGAAATCACAATACATGAATGATTCAATATACCGTATGTGTAATTGTTGTTGATGTAGCATCCCGAGCCCCATATTTGATCTACCTAGCTTCCGTTAAAGCAATCTCTGATGGATGAGCAAGTACATAGTGTACATGCCGGTTTCAGGATGTGGTCTACCCTAACAGTGAACCCAAAGTGAGGGGAGACAGCAAAACTGTTCCCTGGCCCTACTGACCACAGATTCATCCTCTCAACCATTGTCCCCTGTGTTCTTACATCACTGTATATCTCAGTGTCTCTCTTCAGAACTGGGACACCGACAGCTTGGGTTCACTTGGTGCTTTGTTCTGGGCTATGTGTAGCCATTATGAGTGGAGACCTTTCCCCATGTGTGGCTGGTTGGATATGAAGCTATTAGCAGAAAACATCAATGCTTGTTTATACAGGGGATTAGCTCTAAACAATTGGAGCAAGATGCTGGGATGCCTGGCCTGAATAGGCACAGTCCAGTTTGGAGTTCTTATGAGATCATTGTGAAGTTGAGCTCTGGGCCCATATTCACAAAGAAGAACTCGGAGTAGGAGACTGCTGATCTAGGATCAGTTTTGCCTATTAGATTATAACAGATGGACAGGCGAGGGGACCTGATCCCAGATCAGCACTCATCCTACTCTGAGACGCTTTATGAATAAGGGCCCTGATACTAATCACCTTTTTACTTCTATATTTGTAGTATGGCATATTTAGAAACATAGTTTTGATAAAGGTGTCAAAACAAGGAGAAATGTTGTCTGCTTAGCAGCACTGTGAAAGCCTGAGCCATTTCCTGTAATGCGCATGTGACAAACTCTAGGCTTGTGGGTGGTTGAAATGTTTTTATGGGAAAAAAACGTTCTCAATCGACATTGAAATGACTAAAACCAAATTGAAAGTGTGTAGAAATTATAATGGACTTACATTTATAT
This sequence comes from Coregonus clupeaformis, assembly GCF_020615455.1. Taxonomy (NCBI): domain Eukaryota; kingdom Metazoa; phylum Chordata; class Actinopteri; order Salmoniformes; family Salmonidae; genus Coregonus; species Coregonus clupeaformis. The sequence goes on along the minus strand of NC_059214.1, from coordinate 27,108,480 downwards.
TCTCTTCTCTCTGTCCAGCTTGCTAACAGTCATTGAAACGAAAGCTGGACAGTCAGTGAGCATCAAAAATTCAAAAAGTGAAGGATAGAGCATTATTGAGTTGGGCCATCCGGACCTCTGTGAAGACCTAATGGGCCCGCCGGGGGAAATGAGTTTGACTCCCCTGCTGTAATGTATGCAGGGTCAGAGACAATAAGTCTGAGGAACCATGGAGAAACCCTGGTTGCGTCCCAAATGGCACCCTATTCCCTGTGTAGTGCACTACTTTTCACCAGGGCCGATAGGGCTCTGGTCAAAAGTAGTGCACTAGGGAATAGGGCGCCATTTGGAACTGATTCCCCACGTATGTAAAGCCTGTAAGATAATAACCTCCAGGGGAGCGGACGGAGATCTCCCGTGCATAATACAAGGACTCTCCTCTTTATGTTCCAATGTGATTAGTGTCAGGCATGGACCTGCATGCTGAGCATCACTTTAACACAGGGCCAGTGTATGTATGTGTGCTAGGTGTAAATGTAGACTAAAGGGTTGGCATTACTTAATGAATGGGTGTAGCAGAGAAACAGGTTATCAATTTATCCTGCTTAGAACTCCCCCCATCTCCATGTTTGTGATAATCTATAGTAGCCATATTCAACAGGCGGATAAATTGACGGACCGAAACTCAGTCAGGCTTTCAATTTAATACTTTTGAGAGTTGCAATAGTAGCGTGCACAAGGTGCAATTTCGAAATTTGGTAGTGCTTGGGCAGTTTTCCTCTTGTTACATTGTCATCCATTGACAGACCTTAGAGAGCTATTTATAACCTGTCAGAAATGTCCAGTTGATCAACTAGCCCATCAACCAGCTACGCTATATATACAAAAGTATGTGGACACCCCTTCAAATTTGTGGATTCGACTATTTCAGCCACACCCGTTACTGACAGGTGTATAAAATCGAGCACACCGCCATGCAATCTCCATAGACAAACATTGGCAGTTGAATGGCCTTACAGAAGAGCTCGGTGACTTTCATCGTGGCACCGTCATAGGATGCCACCTTTCCAACAAGTCAATTTGTAAAATTTCTGCCCTGCTAGAGCTGCCCCAGTTAACTGTAAGTGCTGTTATTGTGAAGTGGAAATGTCTAGGAGCAACAACGGCTCAGCCGTGAAGTGGTAGGCCACCCAAGCTCACAGAACGGGACCGCCGAGTGCTGAAGTGCGTAGTGTGTAAAAATCATTTGTCCTTGGTTGCAACACTCACAATCGAGTTCCAAACTGCCTCTGGAAGCAACGTCAGCACAATAACTGTTCGTCGGGAGCGTCATGAAATGGGTTTCCATGGTGAGCAGCCGCACACAAGCCTAAAATCACAATGTGCAATGCCAAGTGTCGGCTGGAGTGGTGTAAAGCTCCCCGCCATTGGACTCTGGAGCAGTGGAAACGCGTTCTCTGGAGTGATGAATCATGCTTCACCATCTGGCAGTCTGACGGACGAATCTGGGTTTGCCAGGAGAACGCTACCTGCCCCAATGCATAGTGCCAACTGTAAAGTTTGGTGGATGAGGAATAATGGCCTGGGTCTGTTTTTCATGGTTCAGGTTAGGCCCCTTAGTTCCAGTGAAGGGAAATCTTAACGTTACAGCATACAATGACATTCTAGACGATTCTGCAGCAATGTTCCAACATCTATTGGAAAGCCTTCCCAGAAGAGTGGAGGCTGTTATAGCAACAAAGGGGGGACCAACTCCATATTAATGCCCATGATTTTGGAATGAGATACTTTTGGTCATGTAGTGGATCTCAATCTTTTAGTAATCATGGCCAGATTATGTGCCCATGTGGGCCCCCATTCTTTGATTTTGTTGAGGCACTCAGGTATCATATGAACACACATAAAACATGGCCAAATGTGTAGAATTGCAGGAAATTCACTTTAAAACTGTAACATTTTCCCTCTGCCAAAAGCAAAATGTGTACAATTGAGCTTAACTGAAAATGTTTTTCTGCCAGCAAGAGGGGTGTGTGGAACAGTTTGTGGTCACGTGGGTCGCGAGGTGGGGGGTTTGTTACTATGCCGATAAATGACAATATCCATCCGGACCTTTGCCACCTAGGAAATTTGTGTAACCGGACCTTCTCAAATAGGAGTTGAGTACCCCTGATCTATAGGCTAGTATCAGTTGTGATAAATCATTAAACCTCTCCGCACCATAAGGTTCTTGTTCACGATTTGTTCAAGATTTCACAATTCCCCATGTTTCCATAAATGGGTCACCTCTTTGTTGCCGGAATTCAACCATGACTATTTTCTGTCAGAATGATATTCATTGGCTCTCTGTTTTTAATTTACAATGGGTCTCAGAAGTTTAGTAACATAACGTTGGTAAATTACCAGTAGCTTTGCAACCTTAGGAATGGTGAATACAAGGCTGGCTGATTGAATGTTTACTGGACAGTCAGTTCAGAATCCAAAGTCTCTGAGGAGGGAGGCTGGGGAAACAAGAAGTTGTTGATGCATTTGATGAAGGCTATTGACTGAGGCATTTCGACTTGTAGCAAAGCCCACAGGAGATAGAGGAAAAGAGGTAAACATTTCACAAATTACATTTTCAAACATCAATCAATCAATCAAATGTATTTATAAAGCCCTTTTTATGGAGCTCATGCCAGATTTCCTCTACTAGTACCGTCCTACTGTATGAGCTCTCCACATGGTTACATTAGAATCAATGTTAGGAATGGAGACAGTGAAGGCAAAGAGCTGCCAGACAACAGATATTTTGGGAGACTTGCTTATTAGGCTATTCTCTGCTTGGTCTAAAACAACAAAGGTTGTCTTTCAAGTAAGCTGGGATGTAGAAGGAGATCATTGATTTGCAATTATTGTTTTCAAGGCATTGGAAAACCTCCCTGGTCTTTGGTTGAATCTGTGTTTGAAATTCACTGCTTGACTGAGGGACCTTACAGATAATTGCATGTGTGGGGTACAGATATGAAGTAGTCATTAAAAAAGAATATTAAACTCTACCATTGCACACAGTGAGTCCATGCAACTTATGTGACTTGTTAAGCAAATGTTTACTAATTAACTTATTTAGGCTTGCCATAACAGTGTTTTTTTATTTATTTATTTTATTTAACCTTTATTTAACCAGGTAAGCCAGTTGAGAACAAGTTCTCATTTACAACTGCGACCTGGCCAAGATAAAGCAAAGCAGTGCGATAAAAACAACAACAACACAGAGTTACATATGGAATAAACAAAACATAAAGTCCAAAATACAAACAGAAAATATATATACAGTGTGTGCGAATGTAGTAAGTTATGGAGGTAAGGCAATAAATAGGCCATAGTGCAAAATAGTTACAATTTCGTATTAACACTGGAATGATAGATGTGCAAAAGATGATGTGCAAATAGAGATACTGGGGTGCAAATTAGCAAAATAAATAACAATATGGGGATGAGGTAGTTGGGTGGGCTAATTTCAGAATGGCTGTGTACAGGTGCAGTGATCGGTAAGCTGCTCTGACAACTGATGCTTAAAGTTAGTGAGGGAGATAAGAGTCTCCAGCTTCAGAGATTTTTGCAGTTCGTTCTAGTCATTGGCAGCAGAGAACTGGAAGGAATGGCGGCCAAAGGAGGTGTTGGCTTTGGGGATGACCAGTGAGATATACCTGCTGGAGCGCAGACTACAGGTGGGTGTTGCTATGGTGACCAGTGAGCTAAGGTAAGACGGGGATTTGCCTAGCAGTGATTTATAGATGACCTGGAGCCAGTGGGTTTGGCGACGAATATGTAGTGAGGGCCAGCCAACAAGAGCGTACAGGTCACAATGGTGGGTAGTATATGGGGCTTTGGTGACAAAACGGATGGCACTGTGATAGACTACATCCAATTTGCTGAGTAGAGTTTTGAAGGCTATTTTGTAAATGACGTCGCCGAAGTCAAGGATCGGTAGGATAGTCAGTTTTACGAGGGCATGTTTGGCAGCATGAGTGAAGGAGGCTTTGTTGCGAAATAGGAAGCCGATTCTAGATCTATCTTTTGATTGGAGATGCTTAATGTGAGTCTGGAAGGAGAGTTTACAGTCTAACCAGACACCTAGGTATTTGTAGTTGTCCACATACTCTAGGTCAGACCCGTCGAGAGTAGTGATTCTAGTCAGGTGGGCGGGTGCAAGCAGCGTTTGGTTGAAGAGCATGCATTTAGTTTTACTAGTGTTTAAGAGCAGTTGGAGGCTAAGGAAGGAGTGTTGTATGGCGTTGAAGCTCGTTTGGAGGTTTGTTAACACAGTATCCAATGAAGGGCCAGATGTATACAAAATGGTGTCGTCCGCATAGAGGTGGATCCGAGCTTCACCAGCAGCAAGAGCAACATCATTGATATACACAGAGAATAGAGTCGGCCCGAGAATTGAACCCTGTGGCACCCCCATAGAGACGGCCAGAGGTCCAGACAACAGGCCCTCCGATTTGACACATTGAACTCTATCTGAGATGTAGTTGGTGAACCAGGTGAGGCAGTCATTAGAGAAACCAAGGCTATTTAGTCTGCCAATAAGAATGTGGTGGTTGACAGAGTCGAAAGCCTTGGCCAGGTCGATGAAGACGGCTGCGCAGTACTGTCTTTTATCGATCGCGGTTGTAATATCTTTAGGACCTTGAGCGTGGCTGAGGTGCACCCATGACCAGCTCGGAAACCGGATTGCATAGCGGAGAAGGTACAGTGGGATTCGAAATGGTCGGTGATCTGTTTGTTAACTTGGCTTTCAAATACTTTCGAAAGGCAGGGCAGGATGGATATAGGTCTGTAACAGTTTGGATCTAGAGTGTCACACCCTTTGAAGAGGGGGATGACCGCGGCAGCTTTCCAATCTCTGGGGATTTCAGACGTTATGAAAGAGAGGTTGAACAGGCTAGAAATAGGGGTTGCGACAATTTCGGCGGCTAATTTTAGAAAGAAAGGGTCCAGATTGTCTAGCCCAGCTGATTTGTAGGGGTCCAGATTTTTCAGCTCTTTCAGAACATCCGCTGTCTGAATTTGTGTGAAGGAGAAGTGGGGGGGGGGGGGGGGGGGGGGTGCATGGGCAAGTTGCAGCGGAGGGTGCAGAGCTGGTGGCCGGGGTAGTGGTAGCCAGGTGGAAAGCATGGCCAGCCATTGCAAAATGCTTGTTGAAATTTTCGATTATTGTAGATTTATCAGTGGTGACAGTGTTTCCTAGCCTCAGTGCAGTGGGCAGTTGGGAGGAGGTGCTCTTATTTTCCATGGACTTTACAGTGTCCCAAAACTTTTTGGAGTTAGTGCTACAGGATGCAAATTTCTGTTTGAAAAAGCTAGCCTCCTGACTTCCCTGAAAAGTTGCATATCGCGGGGGCTGTTCGATGCTAATGCAGTACGCCACAGGATGTTTTTGTGCTGGTCAAGGGCAGTCAAGTCTGAGGAGAACCAGAGGCTATATCTGTTGAATACTTATTGACTCAAGACATTTCAGCTTTTCATTTTTTATACATTTGTAACAATTTGGAAAAATATAATTCCACTTTGACATTATTGGGTATTATCAATTAATAGGCAAAAAAAAATATGTAGGTATCAGCAGTAGCTAGCTTAGCTGCTAGCAATCAAAGCTAGCTAACAACAAAAATATCAGAAATAGTGACAAAGCAGTGGACAGAAACGACACACTTAGTGATGTTCAGTTAGCGAACAATTAGTTATTTTTGAACTATTTTTACTGACTCGACTTTCATGATTCCTTTTTTTCCAATGATTTGTTCAATCTTGTTATTTCTTTGACCTGCTGGCTGCAATGAATACAGCAGGATTAATAGCGTATGCAGTACGCACTCCTCTGGCTCAGTAGCTCCAGAGACATGCGCCGACCACCAACTGTCTATCATATGTGCGCGCAGGAAACAGTGTTTCCGTTAGGAAAATGTGGCACCGGACATTTGAACAGCAGCATTTTAATTTACTGAACATTTGTGAAATTTACCGGACCCATATGCATTTTGGCTAGGCTACTTTGAAGCAATGTAAGTAAGACATGCCTCATAATATGTAGTAAAACGTTCAGGTTTCAAACAATTAAGTATATGTTTTCAAAATGCATACTGCCTCCTTACTCCTCATTGTAAAGTGTTGTGTGACGCGATGATGAAGTCTGCCTTCCGTTGCCTATGTATTTGCTGTTTGTAGCAACAGCTCTCGCGCTGTCTGACAGATTTTCCGCTCAAAGGCTCTGTGTGCTGTAAGCCTGTGATAAATAAGATTTATAAAGAATATACTGTACACGCGGCAATTTAAGTTCACTAAATTATGCAAATTAACCTATAGACCGATAAGAATTACCTCTCAAATGTATTTACATTGACTGGTATTTCCATCAATTAATATGCAAAAAATGAATTATTTCGCAATGGGATCTTTTCTTCTCCCAGACAATTGGCCGGCGGCAATTTTATTTATTGGCTTTTCCAAAAAACACATCTGACCAAAGCCGGCTATTACCGGCTAAAGGAAACCCTGGCAGGATAATTGATAATGCTGCAAGCAGCATAGAGAAGAAAAATAAATGTTTTAGAACTGATAATTGATCGCATGGTACAAGAATAAATACAATTAATTGGTTATTGAATTTTATCGATGGACACAGCTTTGTAGAACCAAAACCTATGTAGGCTACAACCTGCCTCTGCTCAACAAGCTCAAATTCGAGAACCAATCTTTTGGGGCTGCTGCAGTTTGTGAACGATATTGTGCTAATCACTCAATCAATTGCATTACACCAAGAGTCGTTCACAATATAGTCAGGTTGCGGCCGCAACTAGACCTCGTTTCAAAGATGTCAATAAATAAATCTTATTTGTATGCCTAGCAATCACAAATGTACATTGTTTGAAGCACACTTTTATAAGTTTCAGTCACAAATGACAGCTCCAATAAGCCTGATATAGTGAGCGAGAGGCTTGTAGAATCATGATTCTTTCAAGTTTTTAGTTCATTGTTTGCTGGTAGGGGGTCCTGCGTGCTCTGGGCATTACTGATTCAAATTAACGAAATGAGTCGAAAGATTTGTTATTTTGACTGAACGAGTTTAAAAGATCAGAGTCAGTAAAAAGAGTTGAACTTCCCATCACTAGACTCACGTTTGTGAAATAATCAGTCTACATTTATTGTTGTTATAGTAAAGTGCCCTAGTAGTTCCATAATGATTTTACAAATCCTGAGTCCATCCACACTAGCTATTTGAGTTGGTTAAAGAGATTGAATGGGATCTTAAATACTTACAAATTTGTAACATATCATATGAATTGCAGGATGTAACATATATTTTATATTTTTATATTTTACGTCATTTAGCAGACGCTCTTATCCAGAGCGACTTACATTATTTTTTTTTCATACCCCCTGTGGGAATCGAACCCACAACCCTGGCGTTGCAAACGCCATGCTCTATCAACTGAGCTACATCCCTGCCGGCCATTCCCTCCCCTACCCTGGACGACGCTGGGCCAATTGCGCGCCGCCCCATGGGTCTCCCGGTCACGGCCGGCTACGACAGAGCCTGGATACGAACCAGGATCTCTAGTGGCACAGCTAGCACTGCGATGCAGTGCCTTATGTCTCCTGAGTGGCGCAGTGGTCTATCATACAACATTTTCAGGGACTGGTTTTGACTCGTGAGTGCTACTTTCAAAACTACTGATTTGAAATTATACAAAACCTTTATAACGCATATTTAAGCTGCTGCATGGGTCAAACAAAACAAGCCTGCTAGCCAGTACTTGCAGCCCTGCTCCAGGTGGAGTTAGTAGCTAATTTGAATATCCCCCAAAAACTCTCACATAAATGGCAACGAAAGGGTGCCATATTGAGTTTGGGGTGTTAAAAAGAATCTATCGATAGGCTTTTGTCTCTGTTGACAATGCTGCCATACGGGAATACCTGCCCAACATGAATATTAGACTAGGCCTATATCTCCTTTGTAATGATAATATTAGGCTACTCTTTATTGTAATATTGTATGTTTTGGAGATTTAGGATCAGTTACAATATAGTCTCTCACCAACTGTTGCTGTGTAGATAGCTCCTCTGGAATGATCTTTCAGTAGTCCACAAGATAAATTAGTTATTCAGCGGCCTCAGTATCAGTAATTTCCTCTCAACAGCTGTTGCTCAATGCAGCCTGTTGCAATATCTTGTGTACTAGCTATTTTTAAACCGGAAGAATATGATTGATATGGATAGTTAACAAAGTCTTGTCCCTGGCCTAACCCCTGATGGAAAGACTGATAACCCTTGTGCCCACCATTACTAATTCATCCTATTTTGCTATTAGCCACAAGACGCTTTCTCTCCCTTTACACACATCCATAATGGATAAAGGCCCTTTGTGTGGCCTGAATAGGTACTGCACTGTCACTAGAGTTATATCTGGCTTGTGATGGTAGGTGGCTGGTTGTCCTCGACGTCCTGGTGGACAGACAGCATTGTGGGTAAGCTCTGATCTGGAACGTCTTGGATGTTGTTTTTCCATTATGTTATAGTCAGACAGGCTGGCACTGACCACAGATGCTTGTCAAACATGGACATAATCTGAAGATGATATACCTGGGCCATGGTATGATCCTGCACTGCTACACCTGGGCCATGGTATGATCCTGCACTGCTACACCTGGGCCATGGTATGATCCTGCACTGCTACACCTGGGCCATGGTATGATCCTGCACTGCTACACCTGGGCCATGGTATGATCCTGCACTGCTACACCATCCATGGTCTGAATCCACACTTTAGCCTACTTCAATCCTAGGCTAGATTTCTGCCTTGTAAAAAATAACTTTGGTTGACAATTTTTTACTCTTCTAAACGCTTACACACAGTGCTCAAAAACTGGTGTAATAATTTACCCGTTCTACTTATCACACAGAGATCCCCATCTGGTAGGTGAGGCTAAGCGTCCTGTTCTGACTACCCAGAGAAACATGGTGTGTGAGATGGGAGGCCTAAATATTCCTTCAGTGGGAACCCTCTGTAGTCATTAGGATGCAGTAGGCATGGAGAGAGCAGAGCAAGGACCACAGTATTATTATCCCCACCCTGGCCTGTGTCTGTGCCATCCTCATTCTCACAGCATTTAGCCTGCCATTATTCAACTCTATGCCAAATAGGCTGCTGACGATGAGGATATTGTCCTAAATCTGCAAGTGAAATGTAGACATCACACTTTAAGGGCCAGGAATTGGATTGGCTTTTTAACCTCTGTGAGATGACTGCGAAAATGTGCTGGAAGGTGTAGCTGTGGTGCTCTAGCAGTTGTTCTCGCCGTGTGAAATTGGTTTGTGGAATTCAGTCTCTCCATCAATCCTGAACTGTGTGAAGATGTCTGATCAGTGTGGGGACTGGGGAGAGAAAGTGGGAGAGAAGAACGTCCCCTAATAGCCTACCTCTGTAAGTGAGGTGAGCAGGAGGAAGAGCGTTGGAGAGGTGTGTGCGTGCATGTGTGCTGCTAGAGACTAGATCAGCTTTCAGCTAGACTTTAGAGCAGGGTCCTTCATGCTCCACAGGCTCAGTAGACAGCTTACACAGCCTATTCTCCTGATAGTGGGCCAGGCTATAGAAACTTAATAGGCTTCGGGGGCTGATCACTCACTCAGGGCATCAGATCTCTCTGGTTCTGCTGCACCCACCCTGCATCTCAGTGAAATAGGTTTGAAGGAGCAGGGCCCATGGTATCAAGGCTGTGGAGAACCTGGACATGGAAAAGTTATGGCATTCAATGTTCACAAAGATGTTTCAGCTGCCTATGAAATGCAACAGCATTAGATGGTTTTATTTTATATCAAGCAAGATGTTCATATAAGGAATCGGTCTAATACATTGTTGTCGAAAATGTAAGCGCATTTCACAACATCCAAGTGCTAAGTGTCATTAAAAAGCTCTTGTTATTTAACATTTTTGACTGCATGGAATCTTCAGTGGAAGCATCTGGTAGGCTTCTACTGATGTGTGGGCGTGTCATCTGGAAAGGAACATGGCCCTGGACCCCATTCCCTTCTAGCATCTTTGCCGTGCCATTTGTGCACTCTGCACTTTACTACCCGCTGTGCCAGTGCAGCTGGAATAGGGTTCTCTGTAGCCGTCATGGCAGCAGCACAGTGGTTACTTCTGTCAGGAGATGGCCTGGCGATGCAGCTGCTTCTTTTTGGCTCGGACTCCCCAGTCAGTGTCTCTGCGCTCTACGCCTGCTGGCTCTGACTCATCAGCCATACTTTGGTGATGAGAGTGATGGGGTCAGACCTGCTGATTTCACAGTGACTGAAGTCATTTGTGAACCAGCCAACCTCCATATCCCACAGATATTGCATGGAAATCTGCCTTAACCTGCAATTATGGGGCAATGATAGCTTTTTAGCGAACTGCTTAGGTTGAGACACCTCCAGGTTTCAGGTTTGAAGATGTTCCATTGGTCGATGCTTTATTACCCAGGTAGATTGCTCTGTTATTTTACAATTATTTATTTCTACTCCGTAAGGTTGTACACATTCTGAAGGCCATATAGCCTAGCCAGTGTTTATGTGTGGTGTGTGCCTGAGCGTGCACTAATAATAGGCTGCACAACATATTAAAAGTCGTTAAAGCAAGCGGCTAATATTCTTAAGGGCTTAAGATGAGTTTACCAGAGCAGAACCAGTGTTTTCTCAGAGGGGTTCCAATGCTGATTCATAATGAGTGTGTCTGGCGTCAAGCTGCTGCTAATTAGACCTAGCAGTCCGTTTCCCTCCGCTCAGGTCTGTTCAGGGTTAAGAGAGCCTTCCCCAGAGGGAGGGAACAGCTCTGGTTTTATAGCCATCTCTCAATCACAGGCCCATCAAGGCTCAGGATCACATAGGATTTTATTGGCCGTCATCCCAATTATTGACCTCTATTAAGGCAGCATGGTATGCTGGAGACAGTGCCTAGAGAACAGCTCATTACTGGGCCAACGTTGCTCAACCAGTGCGTTAGACTAGAGTGACTTGAGCCTGGCCCCGCCATCAATCCTTCTGCTGACGGACAACACAGGTCCCCCGGGAGACAGCTGGGAATTCCACAGGCTAAACCTCCACTGCTGCTCACTGTATCTCTCTCTCTCTCTCTCTCTCTCTCTCTCTCTCTCTCTCTCTCTCGTCTCTCTGTCTCTCTCTCTCGTCTCTCTGTCTCTCTCTCTCTCTCTCTCTCTCTCTGTCTCTCTCTCTCTCTCTCTCTGTCTCTCTCTCTCTCTCTCTCTCTCTCTCTCTCTCTCTCTCTCTCTCTCTCTCTCTCTCTCTCTCTCTCTCTCTCTCTCTCTCTCTCTCTCTCTCTCTCTCTCTCTCTCTCTCTCTCTCTCTCTCTCTCTCTCTCTCTCTCTCTTTCTCTTTCTCTCTCTCTCTTCATCTGCAGATGAAGGCTACTACCAGAGTGGAAAATTCCAGTTTGAAATAAACGTCCCTGAAGCTTACAACATGGTGGTAAGTGGTCCTGTCATGTCTCATTATAAATAGTGTGTTTATGTGTTGGTGTGTCAGATGGAGGTGCTGCTGAGCACTGAGAACAGGTGATGAGGGATGGAGAGGAGGACTCATTGTTTAGTGGTATCCATTTCCATGGCTAATTCTCTCTGAGTTATGTCACCCACCCACACACCGCGTTAGGCCAACTCAGGGTCATGATTTAGGAAACTGTTCCGATCCTCCCTTCCATTTGAATGTCCCTATGGCCAATATATACCAGGTTTGTGTCCGAAATGGCACAGTATTCCCTACATAGTGTACTACTTTTGAGCAGAGCCCTTGTCAAAAGTAGTGCGCTATGTAGGGAATAGGGTGCCATTTTGGATGAAACCCAGTAGTTTTGTGGAGATAAAACCCCGGGGCTGTGCAGCAGCATGGGTAATTTACGCTCTCCCAGTTTGCCTCCCGTCCACAGCTCCATCAGGAGAAAGTGAGTACATGTCCTCTCAGTAAACAGCCTAGCATGGAGGTGGCAGGGATGCAGGGTAGTTACAGCCCCACACAGAGCAGAGTCTCAGCCTTTAGTTTTCCCTCAATTCTCTTCCTTGTTTATATGCCACCCATCCATCCTGGATGTCGTTTTATCTCACCTCACACTGCTCGTCTTAATACACACACACAGGCGCGTGCACACTCACACACACTCCTGTGTGTCATCAGGAACAGTCCAGGTTTTGAATTTACAGCCTGTTTCTTCCAAAACCTTACGCTCTGTGCTTTACAGCCTGTTTCTACCGAAGACGTTACGCTCTGTGCTTTATTTGAATGGTGAATTTACAGCCTGTTTCTACAAAGACCTTGCGCTCTGTGCTTTATCTTAATGAAGGCTAATTAGACAGGCAGTAAAGGCTGTGTTTACCGCCTGCCTGTATGGATTTACCATCCTTTTATGAGAGCTAGTAAACGGCCTGAAATAGACTCATAAAGAACATTCGTTTTTTGTTTTTTTTCAGTAGGCCTAGCCCCTAGATACTAAACACCTTCTGTTTATTGGAACATCTGACCATTATGGCAAACTGGGCCACAGTATTGTACAAAGATGTTCAATCGATATTATATTATTTTAGTTTTTATGAGTTTTGTAATGTCTTGATCCCAGCCTTTAATAATTACTTTTACTGGTTCTTCTAAGCCTTCTAAGGCTGTTGTAAGGTGGTAAACTGAGGCATTTGATAATGGTGTAAGATGACAGTAGGGTTGGCATTTAAAGACAGACTCTTAGCCAAGACTGGCCTCATTAGCATTCAATTCTGGGGAATGAAAGAGCATTGTTACAGACTACAGAATCTAAGGTTATCTTAAATCCATTTTGGCACTTCAGACAAAAAGTTTGCACTGCACATTCCAGGACAGTTATTGTCATCTCAGAGTATTGGCATTGCCAACTGGTCACTTTTTCATGAATCTTTCCCTCTCTACTTCACCTTTGTTAGAGAATGGGAGCCATCAGGAATATTTTCATCTGGCTGCTTTAGGGAAAAGTAGTTGCTTAAAGTTACTGAGGCCCTAGCCTTTCTCACAGGCTAGACATTCTAGCATAAACAAAAACAAGAGGGAGCAAAAGTTGTGATTTTGCAAGTTATTTCATTCCATGTCTCTTTTATGGAATATATAGCTGAAGTCGGAAGTTTACATACACTTAGGTTGGGGCCATTAAAACTTGTTTTTCAACCATTCCACAAATTTCTTGTTAACAAACTATAGTTTTGGCAAGTCGGTTAGGACATCTACTTTGTGCATGACACAAGTAATTTTTCCAACAATTGTTTACAGACAGATTATTTCACTTATAATTCACTGTATCACAATTCCAGTGGGTCAGATGTTTACATACACTAAGTTGACTGTCCCTTTAAACAGCTTGGAAAATTCCAGAAAATGATGTCATGGCTTTAGAAGCTTCTGATAGGCTAATTGACATCATTTGAGTCAATTGGAGGTGTACTTGTTGATGTATTTCAAGGTCTACCTTCAAACTCAGTGCCTCTTTGCTTGACATCATGGGAAAATGAAAAGAAATCAGCCAAGACCTCAGAAAACAAATTGTAGACCTCCACAAGCCTGGTTCATCATTGGGAGCAATTTACAAACGCCTGAAGGTACCACATTCATCTGTACAAACAATAGTACGCAAGTATAAACGCCATGGGACCACACAGCCGTCACACCGCTCAGGAAGGAGACGTGTTCTGTCTCCTAGAGATGAACATACTTTGGTGCGAAAAGTGCAAATCAATCCCAGAACAACAGCAAAGGACCTTGTGAAGATGCTGGAAGAAACGGGTACAAAAGTATCTATATCCACAGTAAAACGAGTCCTATATCGACATAACCTGAAAGGCCGCACAGCAAGGAAAAAGCCACTGCTCCAAAACCGCCATAAAAAAGCCAGACTACGGTTTGCAACTGCACATGGGGACAAAGATCGTACTTTTTGGAGAAATGTCCTCTGGTCTGATGAAACAAAAATAGAACTGTTTGGCCATAATGACCATCGTTATGTTTGGAGGAAAAAGGGGGACGATTACAAGCCGAAGAACACCATCCCAACCATGAAGCACAGGGGTGGCAGCATCATGCTGTGGGGGTGCTTTGCTGCAGGAGGGACTGGTGCACTTCACAAAATAGATGGCATCATGAGGAAGGGAAATTATGTGGATGTATTGAAGCAACATCTCAAGACATCAGTCAGGAAGTTAAAGCTTCGTCGCAAATGGGTCTTCCAAATGGACAATGACCCCAAGCATACTTCCAAAGTTGTGGCAAAATGGCTTAAGGACAACAAAGTCAAGGTATTGGAGTGGCCATCACAAAGCCCTGACCTCAATCCTATAGAAAATGTGTGGTCAGAACTGAAAAAGCGTGTGCGAGCAAGGAGGCCTACAAACCTGACTCAGTTACACCAGCTCTGTCAGGAGGAATGGGCCAAAATTCACCCAACTTATTGTGGGAAGCTTGTGGAAGGCTACCCGAAACGTTTGACCCAAGTTAAACAATTTAAAGGCAATGCTACCAAATTGGGAATGTGATGAAAGAAATAAAAGCAGAAAATAATAAATTCTCTCTACTATTATTCTGACATTTCACATTCTTAATATAAAGTGGTGATCCTAACTGCTCTAAGACAGGGAATTTTTACTAGGATTAAATGTCAGGAATTGTGGAAAACTGAGTTTAAATGTATTTGGCTAAGGTGTATGTAAACTTCCGACTTCAACTGTATCATTGTGCACTGTAAAATAAAATAAAAAGGCAAGATTTGGGAAATTGACTGGAGCAGAGAGTGTATTTTAAGAAAGGTAAAGTCCAATGTGCGTCCAAACACTTGAAGAAATTCCAAACTGTTTTTGTCCACTTAGCAAATTGCCTGGGACTCTGTCTTCTAGAGGCTTCTTTGATCAACTATTGCAGACTGACACTTCTATTTCTCTCTGTACTGTTTGTATAAAGATCTATTTCTCTGCCACGGTGCCACCCTCATCTCACAGTTTTGAGGAGCACTAATGAGGTCTAAGGCTGACATATAATCAAATAAACAATGTTAAAAAGAAGACTGCTTTTTTTGTGGTGTTTGTGTTGTTTGTTTTGTTTTCATGTTTGGTTCAGTCTGAGGGAGAAAATATACAGGGGGTTCTTTTGAAGAATCTCAGCACCATATGAAAGTAAGTCTCCTCCTGAGCTATGCTGTGCTTTGCATCATTGTTTGTTGGTTTGTGGAGGTTGGTTTGCCTCAGGCGAACCTATGTGTTCCATACTGTCCCAATCAAACTTTGCGGTAAAAATGGTCTTAACCTCTTCCTCAGGCTCAAGGGAGAGCTTGCTGGTGGACGAGATTAATCCTAATCTTTCCCATGTTTCTCTCCCCAGCCTCCCAAAGTGAAATGCCAGACCAGAATATGGCACCCCAACATCGCTGAGACGGGGGAGATCTGTTTGAGGTAATGAACTCCTTTTCACATTGCCAAACACTGATTGGCAATTCATCCTCTGTGTGTGTGTTTTAAAGGGTGGCGATTCAGAAGTGGACTACATGGACAGATTCCAAAGTGTGGTTAGTTGACACAGGAGCCCCAGCAGTGGCCAATGCCAAGCAGCTTCTCTCCCAGCTGAGCCCTAGAGAGAGAGAGAGAGATAGAGAGAGAGGCTGGGCTGGCTGGCTAGCTGGGGCTGGAGAGAGGAAGACATTTACAGGCAGAATTTATGTCTGTCAAGTCTCTAGTTATTCTCAGAACCTTGGAGACCGTACAACAAAACAGCACAGCTGTGAAAAGACATCTCTTTATGATGTTAACACACTGACATCTACAGTGCCTTGCAAAAGTATTCATCCCCCTTTGCATTTGTCCTATTTTGTTGCATTACAACCTGTAATTTAAATGGATTTTTATTTGGATTTCATGTAATGGACATACACAAAATAGTCCAAATTGGTGAAGTGGAATGAAAAAAATTACTTGTTTCAAGAAATTCTAAAAAAATAAATAACGGAAAAGGGGTTCGTGGATATGTATTCACCCCCTTTGCTATGAAGCCCCTAAATAAGATCTGGTGCAACCAATTACCTTCAGAAGTAACATAATTAGTTAAATAAAGTCCACCTGTGTGCAATCTAAGTGTCACATGATCTGTCACATGATTTCAGTATATATACACCTGTTCTGAAAGGCCCCAGAGTCTGCAACACCACTAAGCAAGGGGCACTCTAAACAGGTCAGGGATAAAGTTGTGGAGAAGTACAAATCAGGGTTGGGTTATAAAAAAATATCAGAAACTTTGAACATCCCACGGAGCACCATTATATCCATTATAAAAAAATTGAAAGAATATGGCACCACAACAAACCTGCCAAGCGAGGGCCGCACACCAAAACTCACGGACCAGGCAATGAGGGCATTAATCAGAGGCAACAAAGAGACCAAAGATAACCCTGAAGGATCTGCAAAGCTCCACAGCGGAGATTGGAGTATCTGTCCATAGGACCACTTTAAGCCATACACTCCACAGAGCTTGGGTTTACGGAAGAGTGGCCAGAAAAAATACATTGCTTAAAGAAAAAAATAAGCAAACATGTTTGATTTTCGCCAAAAGCCATGTGGTAGACTCCCCAAACATATGGAAAAAGGTACTCTGGTCAGATGAGACAAAAATTGAGCTTTTTGGCCATCAAGGAAAACGCTATGTCTGGCACAAACCCATCACCCCGAGAACACCATCCCGCCTCGAGGTTCACCTTCCAGCAGGACAATGACACTAAGAATACTGCTAAAGCAACACTCGAGTGGATTAAGGGGAAACATTTAAATGTCTTGGAATGGCCTAGTCAAAGCCCAGACCTAAATCCAATTGAGAATCTGTGGTATGACTTAAAGATTGCTGTACACCAGCGGAACCCATCCAACTTGCTGGGGCAGTTTTGCCTTGAATAATGGGCAAATATCCCAGTGGCTAGATGTGTCAAGCTTATAGAGACATACCCCAAGAGACTTGCAGCTGTAATTGCTGCAAAAGGTGGCTCTACAAAGTATTGACTTTGGGGGGGGTGAATAGTTATGCACGCTCAAGTTTTGTTTTTTTGTCTTATTTCTTGTTTGTTTCACAATAAAAAATATTTTGCATCTTCAAAGTGGTAGGCGTGTTGTGTAAATCAAATGATACAACCCCCCCAAAAATTCATCTAAATTCCAGGTTCTAAGGCAACAAAATAGGAAAAATGCCAAGGGGGGTGAATACTTTCGCAAGCCACTGTAGTCATCAGCACATGAAAGGTCAAGAAAAGCAGATATTTTAAGATGCCTGGCTGGCTCACTTTCATTTGTGATGTCCAATCATTTATAGAGCAATACACATCACAAGTGAGGATGTCCTGGGCAAGAAATGTCTGAATGTAGTAGTAGGGTATTTTTATATTGTTCTTTTTCTTTCCCCATGATTTCCGATGTGATGATGGAGATTTGATGTCTGCTGGTTTCTATTTTCCCAGTTTGTTGCGGGAGCACTCTATCGACAGCACTGGCTGGGCCCCTACCAGAACATTAAAGGTGAGTTTTTAATCCCTATAACACCAGCACCTATAGCTCAGAGTATCAGTGCCCATCTTAATGAACCTCTCTGGTCCCAATGCCCCTTCTCTTAAACTAGTAATATATCTTTAAAGCACCATTATAAACTGGGTGGTTCGAGCCCTGAATGCTGATTGGCTGACAGCCGTGGTATATTAGACCATATACCACGGGTATGACAAAATATGTATTTTTACTGCTCTAATTACGTTGGTAACCAGTTTATAATAGCAATAAGGCACCTCTGGGGTTTGTGGTATATTGCCAATATACCACGGCTAAGGGCTGTATCCAGGCGTTGCGTTGTGGGTAAGAACAGCCTTTAGCCTTGGTATATTGGCCATATACCACAAACCCCAGAGGGCCTTATTGCTTAATTCACCCTCTTCCCCATGCTCTGAGAGGGCGATGGCTACTACTGCAGGGGGAGGAGAACATGGAAGCCCTAGTCTAAAAAGAGCTGTGTACGTCATAAAAGTATGCAAATGTATGCGTAGAGTGGAAATTGCCATTCAATGTGGAAGTAGCGATTGTGAAGCGCTCACTGGCTGACTTTCTTAATCCCTTCCCTGCTTCTCAAGGTTCCTTCTAAGATCTCAACAAGCATTTAAAGTTTGTTCTTTAAACTATGCATGAACCATGACACTCTATTTCCCACCTGCCTTTCTCATCTCTACTATTGAAAGAACCCAGTCTTCTCTGAAAAGGAGGGCACTTTCAATTGTGTTAGAGTTTAATGCGATCAGCCCTACCTTCCGTTTGGTAGATGGTGGGACTGAGAATGTAGGATAAATCTCACTCTGTTAGACCTGGTGAACTTTGCTAAGCCTTTCTCTTTTGAGGGGTGTGTGTTATTGAACCAAAGAAACTGTGATTTCTCAGAACGAGGCCCCATAATACTCTCAGTGGTGGTGGTGGTCTGCTGGTAACAGGTATAGTCATTTATTGATCCTGAGGGAGTTGGCTCACTATGAAGCAGGGCTCCTTGCTTGAAAACCCCAATGGTTTTCCTTTGATAAATGGCACATGCTTGACCCAAGAGCCATGGTGTTGAATATGTGCTATGCATTGAACTTGCTTTGCAATTCCAGATAGATTTAAGATCCCTTGTCAAAAGGTCATTGGGTGTTTCAAACTCCAAACCTAGGCCTATTTAAAGATGTGTTAAATCTATTAATCTTTTCATGTGACTTATGACCAGCACATACCAATAAAACAATTTAGGAACGTGCCTGTGCATCTTTATGGTAATATTCAAGTGTATTTGCAGACAGGAGACATGAATTGACTATCAAGTCAACCCTGAGGCTTTGATTGTCTCTCACTGGTGTTTCTCTTATCAGAAGCCGCTGTGAGTCTCAACCTAACCCATCTCTCTGTGTCATGCCTACGTCACATCTTCTGTCTCCTCTCTTCCCCTTTGACACACTGAGACACAGTACCACTCGAATGGATTCAGTTTGTAGTGTCACAGCCACTGAATATTTAAAGGCCCTAAACTCAAAACTGTATTGACTAAATTGACAGTGAGGGAGATGAGGTGACACTGTGAAAGGCGGCTAGCTGTTATTGTTGTACCTGTGATGTCACAGTTGCTATACCTTATACCACAAACACAGGTACACACACACACACACACACAGGCACACACACACACAGGCACACACAGACACAGGTACACACACACAGGCACACAAACACAGGTACACACACAAACACTGGTACAGGCAAACACAGGTACAGGCACACACAAACACAGGTACACACACACAGGCACACATACAGGAACACACGCACACTCTCCCTGGCTCGCTCATCATCTTCTGTTTCTGCGATTGAGGTGTAATTAACAGCTCTGATATCCCCATGACGTCCTCCTCAGGCGGTTCCCTGGCTAACTAACATCTTACTTAGCTAACGATGACAACCACAGCCAGCCAGGGTCATTTACTGCATGAAACTGTTTCAAAAGCCATTACCGTGGCATGAGACTGTTTCAAAAGCAAATTATATAAAGTTATTCTCATTAGCCTGACTCAGTTAGTTTTCATGCTGTGATAACATCCAGATACAGTGGAGAAAAAAAGTATTTAGTCAGCCACCAATTGTGTAAGTTCTCCCACTTAAAAAGATGCGAGGCCTGTAATTTTCATCATAGGTACACGTCAACTATGACAGACAAAATGAGAAAAAAATTCCTGAAAATCACATTGTAGGATTTTTAATGAATTTATTTGCAAATTATGGTGGAAAATAAGTATTTGGTCAATAACAAAAGTTTCTCAATACTTTGTTATATACCCTTTGTTGGCAATGACACAGGTCAAACGTTTTCTGTAAGTCTTCACAAGGTTTTCACACATTCCTCCATGCAGATCTCCTCTAAAGCAGTGATGTTTTGGGGCTGTCGCTGGGCAACACGGACTTTCAACTCCCTCCAAAGATTTTCTATGGGGTTGAGATCTGGAGACTGGCTAGGCCACTCCAGGACCTTGAAATGCTTCTTACGAAGCCACTCCTTCGTTGCCCGGGCGGTGTGTTTGGGATCATTGTCATGCTGAAAGACCCAGCCACGTTTCATCTTCAATGCCCTTGCTGATGGAAGGAGGTTTTCACTCAACATCTAACGATACATGGCCCCATTCATTCTTTCCTTTACACGGATCAGTCGTCCTGGTCCCTTTGCAGAAAAACAGCCCCAAATCATGATGTTTCCACCCCATGCTTCACAGTAGGTATGGTGTTCTTTGGATGCAACTCAGCATTCTTTGTCCTCCAAACACGACGAGTTGAGTTTTTACCAAAAAGTTCTATTTTGGTTTCATCTGACCATATGACATTCTCCCAATCCTCTTCTGGATCATCCAAATGCACTCTAGCAAACTTCAGACGGGCCTGGACACATACTGGTTTAAGCAGGGGGACACGTCTGGCACTGCAGGATTTGAGTCCCTGGCGGCGTAGTGTGTTACTGATGGTAGGCTTTGTTACTTTGGTCCCAGCTCTCTGCAGGTCATTCACTAGGTCCCCCCGTGTGGTTCTGGGATTGTTGCTCACCGTTCTTGTGATCATTTTGACCCCACGGGGTGAGATCTTGCGTGGAGCCCCAGATCGAGGGAGATTATCAGTGGTCTTGTATGTCTTCCATTTCCTAATAATTGCTCCCACAGTTGATTTCTTCAAACCAAGCTGCTTACCTATTGCAGATTCAGTCTTCCCAGCCTGGTGCAGGTCTACAATTTTGTTTCTGGTGTCCTTTGACAGCTCTTTGGTCTTGGCCATAGTGGAGTTTGGAGTGTGACTGTTTGAGGTTGTGGACAGGTGTCTTTTATACTGATAACAAGTTCAAACAGGTGCCATTAATACAGGTAATGAGTGGAGGACAGAGGAGCCTCTTAAAGAAGAAGTTACAGGTCTGTGAGAGCCAGAAATCTTGCTTGTTTGTAGGTGACCAAATACTTATTTTCCACCATAATTTGCAAATAAATTCATAAAAAATCCTACAATGTGATTTTCTGGATTTCTTTTTCTCAATTTGTCTGTCATAGTTGACGTGTACCTATGATGAAAATTACAGGCCTCATCTTTTTAAGTGGGAGAACTTGCACAATTGGTGGCTGACTAAATACTTTTTTTCCCCACTGTACATGTGTAATGCAGTAGAATTGTAATGTTTTGCAACACTTACCACACGACATCTTCTTAATTTTTTTCTCACAGACCAAGCTATAAAAAAATAAAAAAGAGAGCCTTTACCATTTTGTAATACACTACCAGTCAAAACTTTGGACACACCTACTCATTCAAGGTTTTTTCTTTATTTTTACTATTTTTTTTACATTGTAGAATAATAGTGAAGACATCAAAACTATGATGTAACACATGGAATCATATAGTAACCAAAAAAGTGTTAAACAAATCAAAATATATTTTAGATTTTAGATTCTTCAAATAGCCACCCTTTGCCTTGATGACAGCTTTGCACACTCTTGGTATTCTCTCAACCAGCTTCAAGAGGTAGTCACCTGGAATGCATTTAAATTAACAGGTGGGCCTTCTTAAAAGTTCATTTGTGTAATTTATTTATTTCTTAATGCATTTGAGCCAATCAGTTGTGTTGTGATAAGGTAGGGGTGTATACAGAAGATAGCCCTATTTGGTAAAAGACCAAGTCCATATTATGTCAAGTACAGATCAAATAAGCAAAGAGAAACGACAGTCCATCATTAATTTAAGACATGAAGGTTAGACAATACCTAAGATACCAGATTCAGTCTTCCCAGCCTGGTGCAGGTCTACAATTTTGTTTCTGGTGTCCTTTGACAGCTCTTTGGTCTTGGCCATAGTGGAGTTTGGAGTGTGACTGTTTGAGGTTGTGGACAGGTGTCTTTTATACTGATAACAAGTTCAAACAGGTGCCATTAATACAGGTAACGAGTGGAGGACAGAGGAGCCTCTTAAAGAAGAAGTTACAGGTCTGTGAGAGCCAGAAATCTTGCTTGTTTGTAGGTGACCAAATACTTATTTTCCACCATAATTTGCAAATAAATTCATTAAAATCCTACAATGTGATTTTCTATAATTTCTTTCTCTCAATTTGTCTGTCATAGTTGACGTGTACCTATGATGAAAATTACAGGCCTCTCTCATCTTTTTAAGTGGGAGAACTTGCACAATTGGTGGCTGACTAAATACTTTTTTCCCCACTGTATTTCTGCAGTCGCAAAGCTGTGGTGGTGTGAGAAAGGGTTTCACCCATATTGGTGTAAAAGGTCAGTTGGACTATGGACAGCTGGCAGTAAACTCCTATAGGACCTGACTTTAGGTAGTGATGTACATCTAGCAGCAGTACAGTAACTATTAGAGAGGATGAACTGGATGAGTAATAACTGTCAGTTTTGAGAAGATTGTAATCATTAGGCTTTAGGAGGTGGTGTCAGTCAGTCAGAAGGAGGAGGTGATTTAACAGTCAGTACCTAAAGTGATGGCGAGGGTTGGTTTCCTTGCCTGTTCAGGCGGTTTCTACTGGACACCTGTGATTTTGCGTGTCAGTTAGTGAGCCTAGTAATTGAGGTAATCTGCTGATGTACAAGGTCTGCTTTCCAAATGGCACCCTATTCCTTATGTAGTGCGCTACTTTTGACCAGGGCCCATAGCGCTCAAAAAGTACTTCAATATATAGGGAATAGGGTGCCATTGGGACATAACCTACTTACTATTGGCCGAGACCTGTTGCCGTGTCTGAATACCCATTCTTGTGTTCTAAATAGTAGGTGTTTTGGGTATGCGAAAATAGAGCTCGCTTAGGCAATGAACAACTTCTCTGATAGAAAACAACATATGTAGCATCGATATTAGTCAGAAACATTTATTCTACTGTCAAAAGGTACTACAAAGTGTAAATGGGATAATTTTCGTCACAAGGTCAGTCTCGTCCAAAACAGAGTTTTGTAAGTGAGTTCTTCATGACTTACTTGAGGGTTGGGTTTTGATTTCGACAATGCTCACTTGCCCACTAACACAGGATACACAGCTGCAGTGATTGCACTCTATCTGTCCTACCGCAGAACACACAGACAGTGAGACAGACTTCCCAGCAGCGGTTCGGACATACAGTGCCTTTAGAAAAGTATTCACACCCCTTTACTTTTTCCACATTTTGTTTTGTTACAGGCTGAATTTTAAATGGATCAAATTCAGATTTTTTTTGTCACTGTTTAATGGCTGTGATAGGAGAGAACTCAGGATGGATCAAAAACATTGTAGTTACTCCACAATACTAACATAATTGACAGAGTGAAAAGAAGGAAGCCTGTACAGAATTAAAAAATATTCCAAAACATGCATCCTGTTTGCAACAAGGCACTAAAGTAATACTGCAAAAAATGTGGCAAAGCAATTAACTTTTTGTCCTGAATACAAAGTGTTATGTTTATGGGCCAATCCAATCCAATACATTACTGAGTACCTCTCTCCATATTTTCAAGCGAAGTGGTGGCTGCATCATGTTATGTCTATCATTGTAACCGTTAAGGACTGGGGAGTTTTTCAGGATAAAAAAGAAACGAAATGGAGCTAAGCACAGGCAAAATCCTAGAGGAAAACGTGGTTGTCTGCCTTCCACCAGACTGGGAGATGAATTCACCTTTCAACAGAGCAATAACGCAATGTAAATTCGGTTTGCAAATTACATTGAAGTACTCTCAGCCAGCAAATGCTATTGGTGTGCCTGAGCCCTTAGCTGCCAGTAGCTGGCCCATAGGAACAAGCTCTCTATTAGCTACCAGTAGCTGGCCCATAGGAACAAGCTCTCTATTAGCTACCAGTAGCTGGCCCATAGGAACAAGCTCTCTATTAGCTACCAGTAGCTGGCCCATAGGAACAAGCTCTCTATTAGCTGCCAGTAGCTGGCCCATGGAACAAGCTCTCTATTAGCTGCCAGTAGCTGGCCCATAGGAACAAGCTCTCTATTAGCTGCCAGTAGCTGGCCCATAGGAACAAGCTCTCTATTAGCTGCCAGTAGCTGGCCCATAGGAACAAGCTCTCTATTAGCTACCAGCAGCTGGCCCATAGGAACCAGCTGTCTAGTAGCTACCAGTAGCTGGCCCATAGGAACAAGCTCTCTATTAGCTACCAGTAGCTGGCCCATAGGAACAAGCTCTCTATTAGCTACCAGTAGCTGGCCCATAGGAACAAGCTCTCTATTAGCTACCAGTAGCTGGCCCGTAGGAACAAGCTCTCTATTAGCTACCAGTAGCTGGCCCGTAGGAACAAGCTCTCTATTAGCTACCAGTAAGAGGATTCAGGAGGGCTCTGGATCAATGAGCTAGTCACTCCCTCAGCACCTAAGGTGTTAGCAGCTATAATAGATTTCGGTACATCTCATGCTCTCTCTCTCTCTCGCTCTCTCTCGCTCTCTCTCGCTCTGTGTCTTTCTCACACGGTACATATTAGACCAAGATGAGAAGCAACTATCCCAGTCCTTCTGTTCCCAAACTCCTACTCTACTAAATCATACGAGTCTATTGAAATGCTAGGAAAGCATTTCGTTAGCCTGCATAGAGTTTCATCTGTGCATATATTGTTGCGAGTCTCTGACAATGTTGTGTTGATTTAGATTTAACCCCTCAAAATATCACGGCACAAAATATCAGTGAGACTGGGCAAGTGTGATCACCCTGTGAGATTAGCTAGATGAAAATAACAGGGATGCATTGCTTGCTCCTTTCAAATCTTACATTTTTCAGGTTCAGCCCCCCTCAAGATTTGGCTCAAAATATCCAAGCACAAAATGTCACAGCGAGACTGGACGAGTGTAATCACCCTCTGAGATTAGCTAGATGAAAATACAAGAAACACAATGCATGCACCTTTCAAATCGTACATTTTCTCCTTTCAAATCATAAATCTTCAATGTGACAAATAGCTCTTCAGACCATGTCACCCCAAAGTCGCACAACACACTAAATACAGTGCATTCGGAAAGTATTCAGACCCCTTGACTTTTTCCACATTTTGTTACTTTACAGCCTTATTCTAAAATGGATTAAATAAATGTTATTTCTCATCAAACTACACACAATACCCCATAATGACGAAGCGAAAACATTTATTTTTATTTTTTGCACGTAAAAAATAAAAATAAAAACTGAAATACTTTATTTACATAAGTATTCAGACCCTTTGCTATGAGACTTCGAAATTGAGCTCAGGTGCATCCTGTTTCCATTGATCATCCTTGAGATGTTTCTTGATTGGACATGATTTGGAAAGGCACACACCAGTCTATATAAGGTCCTGCAGTTGACAGTGCATGTCAGAGCAAAAACCAAGCCATGAGGTCGAAGGAATTGTCCGTAGATCTCAGAGACAAGATTGTGTCGAGGCACAGATCTGGGGAAGGGTACCAAAACATTTCTGCAGCATTGAAGGTCCCCAGGAACACAGTGGCCTCCATCATTCTTAAATGGAAGTTTGAAATCACCAAGACTCTTCCTAGAGCTGGCCGCCCAGCCAAACTGAGGAACCGGGGGATAAGGGTTTTGGTCAGGGAGGTGACCAAGAACCTGACGGTCACTCTGACAGAGCTCCAGAGTTCCTCTGTGGAGATGGGAGAACCTTCCAGAAGGACAACCATCTCTGCAGCACTCCACCCATCAGTCCTTTATGGTAGTGGCCAGACGGAAGCCACTCCTCAGTAAAAGGCACATGACAGCCCGGTTGGAGTTTGCCAAAAGGCACCTAAAGGACTCTCAGACCATGAAAAACAAGATTCTTTGTTCTGATGAAACCAAGATTGAACTATTTGGCCTGAATGCCAAGCGTCACGTCTGGAGGAAACATGGCACCATCCCTACGGTGAAGCATGGTGGTGGCAGCATCATGCTGTGGGGATGTTTTTCAGCGGCAGGGACTGGGAGACTAGTCAGGATCGAGGGAAAGATGATCGGAGCAATGTACAGAGAGCTCCTTGATGAAAACCTGCTCCAGAGCGCTCAGGACCTCAGACTGGGGGCGAAGATTCACCTTCCAACAGGATAACGACCCTAAGCACACAGTCAAGACATCGCAGGAGTGGCTTTGGGACAAGTCTCTGAATGTCCTTGAGTGGCCCAGCCAGAGCCCGGACTTGAACCTGATCGAACATCTCTGGAGAGACCTGAAAATGGCTGTGCAGCGATGCTCCCCATCCAACCTGACAGAGCTTGAGAGGATCTGCAGTGAAGAACGGGAGAAACTCCCCAAATACAGGTGTGCCAAGCTTGTAGCGTCATACCCAAGAAGACTCGAGGCTGTAGTCGCTGCCAAAGGTGCTTCAATAAAGTAGAGTAAAGGTTCTGAATACTTATGTAAATATATATTTATTTATTTTTACATTTGCAAGCATTTCTAAAACCTGCTTTTGCTTTG
Source organism: Coregonus clupeaformis (assembly GCF_020615455.1). Lineage (NCBI taxonomy): Eukaryota > Metazoa > Chordata > Actinopteri > Salmoniformes > Salmonidae > Coregonus > Coregonus clupeaformis. The sequence goes on along the minus strand of NC_059214.1, from coordinate 27,081,985 downwards.
TCATTATGGGGTATTGTGTGTAGATTGATGACAATTTAATCCATTTTAGAATAAGGCTGTAACGTCACAACATTTGGAAAAAGTCTAGGGGTCTGAATACTTTTCGAATGCACTATCTTCTGCTCCATTCAAATCTTTAACTCCACTGTTCCGAAAGGCTTCTCATCCAATTTACCCCTCGGTCTGTACAACCTTGAGCTGGAGTGAGCAAAACAAAAGAGACTATCATTCCATCATCAGGCGGTGACCATGGCCAATCAGTTGATTGAATCAGTGGAGAGAATAACTCCAGCCTCTGAAAGTCTTCTCTCAAACACAAGGCTATCAACAGAGTTATCTGTTTTTGTATCCTGGAGACATAAGGATGTCTGGACTTCCTCTCCTCTGCCCTCTTCCACTCTCCTGTCCTCTCCCTTACATTTCTCTGTCCTGTCTTCCTTCTGTGACAAACCGTACAGGCCAAAACATTAATCATTTTGGCACTATGCCGTTTTAATTTTTTTCCCTTAAATGTCTGATCAGAGGAATGTAAAAGAAGCTTCGATTGCCTTTGATGATCAAATGAACATCACATCAAAGCACACTGAGCTAGCTTTAAGGTAGTGTCTTAAAGTAACTGTCCAGTGTTTCTAGATTTCTGTGAAATATGACCTATAATTACCTACAATATGAGTGAAATAGTTTTCCTTCCCAAAAATGGTTGTTAAGTATGTTAAAAAGCAGCTTTTCTGTGTTAGAATGGTGTGGGCGTCCAATAACAGAATGTAAAATATATTCATGCGAGTAGACTTCTGATTGGCCAGCTCATCCTCTAGACCGCTGATTGGCCAGCTCATCCTCATCAGGAGTATGACATCATACTATGAGGAAATAGTTTTGAAATGCAAGTTTGAGCTGGGGTTTTTGAAGTGTTTTATTTCTCAAATTTATGCTTTGGACACATGAGTATAGGACTAGTCAACAACATTATTTGGGTATGAGTTAACAGAATATACCATTTTAAAAGTGAGATTTTCACTGGACAGTTACTTTAAGGCAGAGCTCAAATATTTCTTAAACCTGTTCCCAGGCTGTACTCTGCAGACCCCAGTTTCTACCCTTGCACAATTACAGACAGACAAATGGGTGTGAACATTTAAACGAAATTGGGATCATTAACTTTTAGAAAAAATCCCTAACCAATGTTTTTATCGTTAACAGTTATAATAATGGCAGAGAGTGAGACAGGGAAGTGACAGCAGTGAAGTCCTGTATGGCAATACTTAGAGAAGTTAATTGAAAAGGTGGTAAAATGCATACTTTGCGAGGTGGAATTGAGCTACAGTGGCAGCTTAACCATCTAAAACGGAGGCACTGTGGGACCCAAACCATTGTTGGCAGCAGTGCAGGCCCCCAACAACAGACGTTAGACAGACTCTTCACACAAAAGAAGTGCGATAAGGGACGGCGTGAGAAAATCACAGCGCTGATTACAGAAATGATTGCAGTTTATATGCCGCCATTGTCAATGGTAGAGGATGTCGGCTTCAATACCCTGATGGAATACCTAGAACCAGACTACAAGATGCTACGTGATGGCCTGGATGGAGAAATTGTACAATGATTGCTCTGCAAGTACAAAGTGTGAGCTCTCAAACACCATACATGGCATTAATAACAGATTGTTGGACGTCTATGAACACACTGTCATACATCACTTCAATGAGCCATTTCATCGATGAGAAGTGGGACATGAAGTCCCATGTACTGACCACTGAGAACATGGAGGAGAGGTAGCAGATAACCCAAAAGCATCATTTACTACCATCGTTGCTGAGTGGGTGGGGGACAGCAGTAAGGTGAGCGCCGTCTGGGAGCCATGACTGCGGTAGATTGAACTGCATTGCCCCCTAGCGGTCATACTCAGGACCATATCTGCATTGTGAATTCATTATGATTTTATCTTATCGTTTTAACCCCCTAACATCGATGTCCACACCCCCGCTGAAATCTAATTGGCATAATAAAAAAATCCCCATAACATTTTGTCAGTTTATGCTAGAGATCTGTTTTTTTGCATTAGATGCATCTCAATCCACCGCATCCGTCTATGTCGCGCTTCCGCATCTGCGGTGAAAGGTGACCGAGCTAGAGTGTTTTGTCAGACCATGAGACATCCCGAAAATCGGTCTTCTCACAAAAGCGTCCGAAACGGTTTGGACTACATAACTATTATGACCCCTCTATGGAAATAGGAGACTCTCACGAGCACAATGGTTATCTGATGTTCCATGTGGTGAATTTGTTATTCAATGTGTTTGTATGGGCTAATAGCAGTAAGGCCAAAAATATAATTGTTCATATACAGTACCAGTCAAAAGTTTGGACACACCTACTCATTCCAGGGTTTTTCTTAATTTTTACTCTTTTCTACATTGTAGAATAATAGTGAAGACATCAAACTATGAAATAACACATATGGACTCATGTAGTAACCCAAAAAGTGTTAAACAAATCAAAATCAGCGTTCAACACCATAGTGCCCTCAAAGCTCATCATTAAGCTAAGGACACTGGGACTAAACACCTCCCTCTGCAACTGGATCCTGGACTTCCTGACGGGCCGCCCCCAGGTGGTAAGGGTAGGTAACAACACATCTGCCACGCTGATCCTCAACAACACGGGGGCACCTCAGGGGTGCATGCTCAGTCCCCTCCTGTTCTCCCTGTTCACCCATGACTGCATGGCCAGGCACGACTCCAACACCATCATTAAGTTTGCCGACGACACAACAGTGGTAGGCCTGATCACCGACAACGATGAGACACCCTATAGAGAGGTCAGTGACCTGGCCGTATGATGCCAGGATAACAACCTCTCCCTCAACGTGATCAAGACAAAGGAGATGATTGTGGACTACAGGGGGAAAAATAGTATTGAGAACGCCCCCATTCTCGTCGACGGGGCTGTAGTGGAACAGGTTGAGAGCTTCAAGATCCTTGGTGTCCACATCACCAACAAACTATCATTGTCCAAACACACCAAGACAGTCGTGAAGAGGGCACGACAAAGCCTATTCCCCATCAGGAGACTGAAAAGATTTGGCATGGGTCCTCAGATCCTCAAAACGTTATACAGCTGCACCATCGAGAGCATCCTGACTGGTTGCATCACTTCCTGGTATGGCAACTGCTCGGCCTCCGACCGCAAGGCACTACAGAGGGTAGTGCGTACGGCCCAGTACATCACTGGGGCCAAGATTCCTGCCATCCAGGACCTCTATACCAGGCGGTGTCAGAGGAAGGCCCTAAAAATTGTCAAAGACTCCAGCCACCCTAGTCATAGACTGTTCTCTCTGCTATCGCACGGCAAGCAGTCCCGGAGCGCCAAGTCTAGGTCCAAAAGGCTTCTTAACAGCTTCTACCCCCAAGCCATAAGACTGCTGAACAGCTAATCATGGCTACCCAGACTATTTGCGTTGTCCCCCCACCCCCTCTTTTACGCTGCTGCTACTCTCTGTTTACTATCTATGCATAGTCACTTTAACTCTACCCACATGTACGTATTACCTCAATTACCTCAACTAACCTGTACTGGTACCCCCTGTATATAGCCTCCCTACTGTTATTTTATTTTACTGCTGCTCTTTAATTATTTTAATTATTTTTTACTTATCTATTTTTTACTTAACACTTATTTTTCTTAACTGCGATGTTGGTTAAGGGCTTGTAAGTAAGCATTTCACTCTTGGCATTCTCTCAACCAGCTTCATGAGGTAGTCACCTGGAATGCATTTCAATTAACAGGTGTGCCTTTGTGGGATTTCTTTCCTTCTTAATGCGTTTGAGCCAATCAGTTGTGTTGTGACAAGGTAGGGGTGGTATACAGAAGATAGCCCTATTTGGTAAAAGACCAAGTCCATATAATGGCAAGAACAGCTTAAATAAGCAAAGAGAAATGAGAGTCCATCATTACTTTAAGACATGAAGGTCAGTCAATACGGACATTTTCAAGAACTTTGAAAGTTTCTTCAAGTGCAGTCGCAAAAACCATCAAGCGCTATGATGAAACTAGCTCTCATGAGGACCGCCACAGGAAAGGAAGACCCAGAGTTACCTCTTCTGCAGAGGATAAGTTAATTAGAGTTACCAGCATCAGAAATTGCAGCCCAAATAAATGCTTCACAGAGTTCAAGTAACAGACACATCTCAACATCAACTGTTCAGAGGAGACTGTGTGAATCAGGCCTTCATGATCGAATTGCTACAATGAAACCACTACTAAAGGACACCAATAATAAGAAGAAACTTGCTTGGGCCAAGAAACACGAGCGATGGACATTAGACCGGTGGAAATCTGTCCTTTGGTCTGGAGTCCAAATTTGAGATTTTTGGTTCCAACCGCAGTGTCTTTGTGAGACGCAGAGTAGGTGAACGGATGATCTCCGCATGTGTATTTCCCACCACATAGCATGAAGGAGGAGGTGTGATTGTGTGGGGGTGCTTTGCTGGTGACACGGTCAGTGATTTTATTTAGAATTCAAGGCACACTTAACCAGCATGGCTACCAAAGCATTCTGCATTAATACGCCATCCCATCTGGTTTGTGCTTAGTGGGACTATCATTTGTTTTTCAACAGGACAATGACCCAACACACCTCCAGGCTGCGTAAGGGTGATTCTACCAAGAAGGAGAATGATGGAGTGCTTCATCAGATGACCTGGCCTCCACAATCCCCCGATCTCAACCAAATTGAGATGGTTTGGGATGATTCGGACCGCAGAGTGAAGGAAAAGCAGCCAGCAAGTGCTCAGCATATGTGGAAACTCCTTCAAGACTGTTGGAAAAGCATTCCAGGTGAAGCTGGTTAGAGAATGCCTAGTGTGCAAAGCTGTCATCAAGGCAAAGGGTGGCTATTTGAAGAATCTCAAATATAAAATATAATTTGATTTGTTTAACACTTTTTTGGTTACTACATGATTCCATATGTGTTATTTCATAGTTTTGATGTCTTCACTATTATTCTACAATGTAGAAAATAGTAAAAATAAAGAGAAACCCTTGAATGAGTAGGTGTTCTAAAACTTTTGACCGGTAGTGTGTGTGTCTGTGTATGTATGTATGTATGTGTTTATATATATATATATATATATATATATACTGCTCAAAAAAATAAAGGGAACACTAAAATAACACATCCTAGATCTGAATGAATGAAATAATCTTATTAAATACTTTTTTCTTTACTTAGTTGAATGTGCTGACAACAAAATCACACAAATATTATCAATGGAAATCAAATTTATCAACCCATGGAGGTCTGGATTTGGAGTCACCCTCAAAATTAAAGTGGAAAACCACACTACAGGCTGATCCAACTTTGATGTAATGTCCTTAAAACAAGTCAAAATGAGGCTCAGTAGTGTGTGTGTGGCCTCCACGTGCCTGTATGACCTCCCTACAACGCCTTGGCATGCTCCTGATGAGGTGGCGGATGGTCTCCTGAGGGATCTCCTCCCAGACCTGGACTAAAGCATCCGCCAACTCCTGGACAGTCTGTGGTGCAATGTGGCGTTGGTGGATGGAGAGAGACATGATGTCCCAGATGTGCTCAATTGGATTCAGGTCTGGGGAACGGGCGGGCCAGTCCATAGCATCAATGCCTTCCTCTTGCAGGAACTGCTGACACACTCCAGCCACATGAGGTCTAGCATTGTCTTGCATTAGGAGGAACCCAGGACCAACCGCACCAGCATATGGTCTCACAAGCGGTCTGAGGATCTCATCTCGCTACCTAATGGCAGTCAGGCTACCTCTGGCGAGCACATGGAGGGCTGTGCGGCCCCCCAAAGAAATGCCACCCCACACCATGACTGACCCACCGCCAAACCGGTCATGCTGGAGGATGTTGCAGGCAGCAGAACGTTCTTCACGGCGTCTCCAGACTCTGTCACATGTGCTCAGTGTGAACCTGCTTTCATCTGTGAAGAGCACAGGGCGCCAGTGGCGAATTTGCCAATCTTGGTGTTCTCTGGCAAATGCCAAACGTCCTGCACGTTGTTGGGCTGTAAGCACAACCCCCACCTGTGGACGTCGGGCCCTCATACCACCCTCATGGAGTCTGTTTCTGACCGTTTGAGCAGACACATGCACATTTGTGGCCTGCTGGAGGTCATTTTGCAGGGCTCTGGCAGTGCTCCTCCTGCTCCTCCTTGCACAAAGGCGGAGGTAGCAGTCCTGCTGCTGGGTTGTTGCCCTCCTACGGCCTCCTCCACGTCTCCTGATGTACTGGCCTGTCTCCTGGTAGCGCCTTCATGCTCTGGACACTACGCTAACAGACACAGCAAACCTTCTTGCCACAGCTCGCATTGATGTGCCATCCTGGATGAGCTGCACTACCTGAGCCACTTGTGTGGGTTGTAGACTCCGTCTCATGCTACCACTAGAGTGAAAGCACCGCCAGCATTCAAAAGTGACCAAAACATCAGCCAGGAAGCATAGGAACTGAGAAGTGGTCTGTGGTCACCACCTGCAAAACCAGTCCTTTATTGGGAGTGTCTTGCTAATTGCCTATAATTTCCACCTGTTGTCTATTCCATTTGCACAACAGCATGTGAAATGTATTGTCAATCATTGTTGCTCCCTAAGTGGACAGTTTGATTTCACAGAAGTGTGATTGACTTGGAGTTACATTGTGTTGTTTAAGTGTTCCCTTTATTTTTTTGAGCAGTGTGTATGTATATATATATATATATATTTATTTATTTTATCTTATTTTTTATTTTATTTTATTTTATATTTTTTTTTGGGGGGGGGGAATGGATCAGCTTAATATTGCAGATAGATTGTATCTTCTATCAATGTAATTGTCTGCATCACTTCCAATCCCCCATGTTTTTTTTTTTATATATATATATATACAGTGGGGAAAAAAAGTATTTAGTCAGCCACCAATTGTGCAAGTTCTCCCACTTAAAAAGATGAGAGAGGCCTGTAATTTTCATCATAGGTACACGTCAACTATGACAGACAAATTGAGATTTTTTTTACAGAAAATCACATTGTAGGATTTTTTAATGAATTTATTTGCAAATTATGGTGGAAAATAAGTATTTGGTCACCTACAAAGAAGCAAGATTTCTGGCTCTCACAGACCTGTAACTTCTTCTTTAAGAGGCTCCTCTGTCCTCCACTCGTTACCTGTATTAATGGCACCTGTTTGAACTTGTTATCAGTATAAAAGACACCTGTCCACAACCTCAAACAGTCACACTCCAAACTCCACTATGGCCAAGACCAAAGAGCTGTCAAAGGACACCAGAAACAAAATTGTAGACCTGCACCAGGCTGGGAAGACTGCATCTGCAATAGGTAAGCAGCTTGGTTTGAAGAAATCAACTGTGGGAGCAATTATTAGGAAATGGAAGACATACAAGACCACTGATAATCTCCCTCGATCTGGGGCTCCATGCAAGATCTCACCCCGTGGGGTCAAAATGATCACAAGAACGGTGAGCAGAAATCCCAGAACCACACGGGGGGACCTAGTGAATGACCTGCAGAGAGCTGGGACCAAAGTAACAAAGCCTACCATCAGTAACACACTACGCCGCCAGGGACTCAAATCCTGCAGTGCTAGACGTGTCCCCCTGCTTAAGCCAGTACATGTCCAGGCCCGTCTGAAGTTTGCTAGAGTGCATCCAGAAGAGGATTGGGAAAATGTCATATGGTCAGATGAAACCAAAATAGAACTTTTTGGTAAAAACTCAACTCGTCGTGTTTGGAGGACAAAGAATGCTGAGTTGCATCCAAAGAACACCATACCTACTGTGAAGCATGGGGGTGAAAACATCATGCTTTGGGGCTGTTTTTCTGCAAAGGGACCAGGACGACTGATCCGTGTAAAGGAAAGAATGAATGGGGCCATGTAACGTGAGATTTTGAGTGAAAACCTCCTTCCATCAGCAAGGGCATTGAAGATGAAAACGTGGCTGGGTCTTTCAGCATGACAATGATCCCAAACACACCGCCCGGGCAACGAAGGAGTGGCTTCGTAAGAAGCATTTCAAGGTCCTGGAGTGGCCTAGCCAGTCTCCAGATCTCAACCCCATAGAAAATCTTTGGAGGGAGTTGAAAGTCTGTGTTGCCCAGCGACAGCCCCAAAACATCACTGCTCTAGAGGAGATCTGCATGGAGGAATGGGCCAAAATACCAGCAACAGTGTGTGAAAACCTTGTGAAGACTTACAGAAAATGTTTGACCTGTGTCATTGCCAACAAAGGGTATATAACAAAGTATTGAGAAACTTTTGTTATTGACCAAATACTTATTTTCCACCATAATTTGCAAATAAATTCATTAAAAATCCTACAATGTGATTTTCTGGATTTTCTCGTTTTGTCTGTCATAGTTGACGTGTACCTATGATGAAAATTACAGGCCTCATCTTTTTAAGTGGGAGAACTTGCACAATTGGTGGCTGACTAAATACTTTTTTTCCCCACTGTATACTCCCCTTTATTACTTTTCAACCCCACCATCCTTTCCCTACTTGGAGTAAATTAGTGAACAACAATGCCCAGGCCTCTACTTCCGGTCTATACTTACTATCTACACCTTATGGACAGAGTTAATTTTACAATAATTATATTATATATATTTTTATTTATTTTATTTTTTTTGCTCCTGAACTACTTCTACTCTCAACCTCTCCGATCATTTTCATGATGTCCATCCGGTTTGCTTCTATATGCCATATCTTTCTAACTGTGCTCTTTCCCAAAAGCTCCCAACATACAACCTATACACTTATTATGGACACAGTATGCTTACATTATTAGCTCTCTTTATTATTATTTGTTGTTATTTGTTATTAGTCCCATCCTTCAACTCTATTCCATTTGCACAACAGCATGTGAAATGTATTGTCAATCATTGTTGCTCCCTAAGTGGACAGTTTGATTTCACAGAAGTGTGACTGACTTGGAGTTACATTGTGTTGTTTAAGTGTTCCCTTTATTTTTTTGAGCAGTGTGTATGTATATATATATATATACACACAGTGTGTATGTGTATGTATATATATATATATATATATATATATTATTTTTTTACTTTAAGGGGTCTTAAAATTCAAAATCAAATAGCAAAATGATCGTTGGTATGACTTTCTTAAAACAATTCCATATAGCTTAGGAGAACCCCACACACTAATGACACTGTGTTGGTTAGATGAATCCAAGCAAGTGTTGTTTTGGAACATCTGGGTTACCAGATTTTGTATAATAAAGCCCTCCGACTGTGTCTACATTCATCCATACAGTTCATCCTAACCCTAGCCTCATGTTCACTGTTAGAAGTTTATACCTCTAGTCCTTTTAAACTGTTGAGCTCCCAGCTATCTCCCTCTGTCCAGCACTTTTTCTTGCTCCTCTCTGCACCTCTCTCCCAGCCTCTCCCACTGTCCCCCACCAATCCATACAGTATGGATCACTGGTCCTCTCTCTGAACCTGTAGTCTGCTGTGAGATTTGACTTTGTTCTGTGATCCGGAACTCAAACGTCTAATGACAGGCGAGGGCCAGGTCAAATGTACTCCATTGATTAATCCAGCCTACACACTGTAAAGAGAGTTGGGAGAGTGAGATAGGGACTTGATTGTGTTTGGGTGAGAGTTTACCCTTGACCTCCACCTTGTACTCCCCCTCATACATGTGCCAAGGAATGATGAGACATTTATTTCACTAGAGCGACATACACATTTAATCAGGTAGTTGCGGTAGACCGAAGTAGTGTATATTGTTGTTACTTTACAGTCCTACCAGGTTGCTTTAAATGAAGATCAAACTAAATTTAGAAAAGAGCAGGTAAAAAACGGGACACTTTTTTGTATTGTAGAAGTTGGCCTGGGGCATTCTCTATGATAAGTGTGTTGTGTTGTGGAGAGGGTGACGCTGTCCCTACTTCACTGTCACCTCTCTCCTGTGCAGCACAGCTCCAACCCACACAGCTACTGTCACCTCCTCGACCAGGCAGCTCTCTCTCACACACACGCACACACATACAGGGCCTTCAGAAAGTATTCATACCCCTTGACTTATTCCACATTTTGTTGTGTTACAGCCTGAATTCAAAATGGATTAAATATTTTTTTAAATCTCACCTATCTACACACAATACCCCATAATGACAAAGTGAACACATGTTTTTAGACATTTTTGCAAATGTATTGAAAATGAAATACAGACATATCTCCTTTACGTAAGTATTTACACCCCGAGTCAGTACTTTGTAGAAGCACCTTTGGTAGAGATTACAGCTTTGAGTCGTTTTGGGTATGTCTGTATCAGCTTTGCACATCTGTATTTGGGAATTTTCTCCTGTTCTTCCATGCAGATTTTCTCAAGCTCTGTTAAATTAGATGGTAAGTGGCGGTGAACAGCAATCTACAAGTCTTTCCACAGATTTTCAATGGGATTCAAGTCTGGGTTTTGGCTGGGCCGCTCAAGGACTTTCTTATTATTGTTCTGAAGACATTCCAGCATTGTTTTGGCTGTATGCTTGGGGTCATTATCCTCTTGGAACGTAAATCTTGGTCCCAGTCTAAGGTCGTTTGTACTCTGAAGCAGGTTCTCATCAAGGATTTGCCTGTATTTGGCTCCATTCATTGTTACCTCTATCCTTACAAGTCTCTCAGTCCCTGCCACTGAAAAGCATCCCCATAGCATGATGCTGCCACCACCATGCTTCACGGTAGGGATTGTGTCCGACAGGTGATGAGCTGTGCCTGTTTTTTTTCCAGACATAGCGCTTTGCATTTAGGCCAAAGAGTTCAATTTTTGTCTAATCAGACCACAGAATATTTTGCCTTATGCTCTGTCTTAGGCGTGCCTTTTTGCAAACTCCAGGTGTGCTGTCATGTGCCTTTTTCTCAGGAGTGGCTTCCGTCTGGCCACTCTCCCATAAAGCTCAGATTGGTAAAGGGCTGTAGAGACTGTTGTCCTTCGGGCAGTTTCTCCCATCTCAGCCAAGGAACTCTGTAGTTCTGTCAGAGTGGTCATTGGTTCTCTTGATTACCTTCCTGACCAAGGTCCTTCTTGCTCGGTTGCTCAGTTTGGTTGGACGGCCAGCTCTAGGCAGAGTCTGGGTAGTTCCATATTTTTTAAATTCCCAAATGATTGAGACCACTGTGCTCTTGGAAACTTTCAACACTCTAGAAATTGTTTTATACCCTTCCTCAGATATATGCCTCATCACAATTCTATCTCGGATATCTACGGACAGTTCCTTGGACATCATGGTATGGTTTCTGGTCCTCATGAGAGCCAGTTTCATCATAGCGCTTGATGGTTTTTGCGACTGCACTTGAAGAAACGTTCAAAGTTCTTGAACATTTCCGTATTGACTGACCTTCATGTCTTAAAGTAATGATGGACTGTTGTTTCTCTGCTTATTTGAGCTGTTCTTGCCATAATATGGACTTGGTCTTTTACCAAATAGGGCTATCTTCTGTATACCCCCTCTACCTTGTGACAACATAACTGATTGGCTCAAATGCATTAAGGAGGAAATAAATTCCACAAATTAACTTTTAACAAGGCACACCTGTTAATTGAAATGCATTCCAGGTCACTACCTCATTAAACTGGTTGATAGAATGCCAAGAGTGTGCAAAGCTGTCATAAAGGCAAAGGGTGGCTATTTGAAGAATCTGAAATATAAAATATATTTGGATTTGTTACTACATGATTGCATGTGTTATTTCATAGTTTTGATGTCTTCACTATTTTGGTAAAATGGTAAAAATAAAGAAAAACCCTGGAATGAGTAGGTGTGTCCATACTTTTGACTGGTAGATATTAGATATTTCTCTATTTCATTTTCAATACATTTGCAAACATTTCTAAAAACATATTATTAGTTTCTCGTTATTGGGTATTGTGTGTAGATGGTTGAGAAAAAAATATATGTTATCCATTTTGAATTCAAGCTGTAACATAACAAAATGTGGAATAAGTCAAGGGGTGTGAATAGTTTCTGAAGGCACACACACACAGTCAGGCGCACAACATCTGTGCAAATAGATATAGACACACACTTTTAGATGTTTAGCTATTTATTTTACACACACTCTCTCTCTCACTCACACACACACACACTAACACACACTAACACACAGTGCTTGACTCATTTTGAAGCGGCATCCTGCCTGACAAAAGAGAAGAGTTTTTCATAATTTATCTATCCATCGTATTCACCACCAACACTTACTTACATGTTCTCATTTCTCTTTCATAACCTCAGTTCTTCCTCCTCCACACTTTCTCCCACTGTCTCACATGGTCTACTACTCACTCAAAAATAGACTCCTTTAGCTTATGCAAGTGGTTAGGTTATCCTTATTGCTTTGTTAGTGCTCTTTGGTAGTTGCAGTCAGATCTGATCCATATCTCTACATATAGTATCCAGAACTCCAGGCCCCCTTGAACCAGTGGAGAGTCCATATTCCTAAACTGAGTAGTATAGGAAGGCTAAGTGCAATCACAAGCAAGGGAAGGCTTGGAACATCTAGTTGACGGGGTAGGCCGTCATTGTAAATAAGAATTTGTTCTTAACTGACTTGCCTAGTTAAATAAAGGTAAAATAAAAATACAATAAATATAGTTGTTGGATAAGTCCCATAGCCCTCAACTGTGTGGTCTTATGGAGCCTTTTGCGGGTTAGTTTCCCTGTAGGATATCACCTTAGAAATGTCAAGGATAGAGAAAGCGCAACGACTGGTGACTGTCTTCCTATTTGTTAATATGCGTTCTCTTATTCATCATTCAAAACGGATACGGTAGGCCACTAATTCATCAAGCTGTGGGTCCTGCATTAGAATCAAATCCGACCTTGGTAAGGAATGTAAACATCAGGCTAATTATGCACAGTGGTATTTTCAAGGTCAAGAGCTGGACCTTGTTAGAGAAATATCCCAAATGGGGATCAACAGTATGGAGAGATAAGATCATTAAAACAGAGAGCAGGTCCTGTAGAGAAAGGTATTGACTATATTTAATTTAAATGCAAATCCACCAACTGTCAATCATGGCCTCTGACAGCACTGCAGTTTGCATCACAGCCCAGGAAAATATTAGTTGTTGTTTTCATTCCATGTGCGTTTTATTTCTTCCCTGGCACTCAATTGTCTTCTGCTCTTTGATGGGACCACCCTTTGTTTTATAATGAAATAGCAAAGTGATAAGAGCAAATTGGGCCCATCACCTGTTTTCTGCGAGGCATATATCTGCATTTCGATGTGTAGCTACTACCATTAGAAAGCCCCATCAGGGAAAGTATCCATTAACCGTAATGTTTCCTTGTTCTAATGAGCCCCTCATCCTCATCCTCCCCTTCAGTGCATTGAATGTCTTTGATTTAACCCCATCACTCCCTGAGGAGTGTACTCAATTTAACTGAGTGTTCTTGATTAAACCCTATGACTCCCTAAGGAGTACACTATATATTGGCCCTATAATTCCCTGAGGAGTGTCCATATTTTAACCCTGTTACTCAAACAAGACAAATAAGAATGAAACTGGACAGGGCTTTGGATCATTATTTTCCTCATCCAGCTCAGCTCATAGCCAACTGACAACTAAATAGAAAACAAAAACATGTTTTATTTTCCCCTCTTCAGTTTGGTTATTTCCATAATGTGTCAATACGTATTAAACCTCCATGTGTGACAAGTCTATGACATTATCATTTGGCAGGGGAATAGAGTTGAATGTCCACACTGACGTCCTCTAAGTGAAGCTAGAATACATTAATACATTAAGCTATTATGGAAGGGTAATTGTTTACACGTCGCCCGTTGGCATCTCATAATGGTTTATGATTCATGAATTAACACACCCTTTGCCGAGACTGAGATGCTCAATTAAAAGAGCCAGTTTCCTCATTTAATGTCCTCAAAATATACATGTTAATGATACCCATCATACCCTTCTTCACAGTGTTTGATCATCAAGGATATTTGCCTAATACGTTTCCCAGAGGCAATCCACTTGCATAATCAGAAAGGTTCCGTCTTCGTTAGATACAATGGAACTGGTTAGATGATAGAATTCCATGCTTTTATCTAATTGGGGCATTCAACGATTTTGTTTGTGTTAATTTGTTGGCTCAAAAATGCTCACTGATTGGCCTGGTTATTACTGGCTAGTTTTTAATATGATGTTCTATGGATGTCTGCTGAATGTTTTGTCTGTTGCGTCTGTGTCTTTCAGGATGTAGTCTGGGGATTGAACTCCTTGTTTACCGTAAGTACCTTTTTAATCAAAACCATTTGACATCTGTTAAAATGTGTTTCTATGCTTATCATGACTACAACAGGTAGACTGAATTGTTACCGTAAAGCCTATCTCTTTTATTTATAAAACCAAACAAACCTGTTTCCGAGCAATTCCCCAAACATTTTCTGTAAACATTGAGGAGAAAGCAGGTAGGTAAGGAGAATGAGCGTGTTAAGTGTTCCTGTAAGTGACTGTTGTTGCTTGGTTGATTGGGTTGATAGCATCTCTTTCGCTCCTCTCCTGGCTGCTTCCCACAGTGATGATGCAGCCTGATGCTCAGTCATGCCCTGAGGCTTAGCTCTTAATCAGGAAGTGAGGCGCTCTCCACACAGGCCTAGCCGCCATTTTATCTCCCTAATAACACATCCTGCCTCGCCCGCCACACACGCCATCTCTACGGCAACCGGCTAATTACACTACTTTGTTTAACTTAAATCCAGGGTGACATTGCATACTGCCAGTGGCTGTTAGTATCAGACAACAACAACAACATGTAATAGTCTGGCAAATGTTGTTTTCATCAGGGTTAGCTGGTTTTAGTTTATCTGAATCAGTTTTTAGTAAACTTTCGCTGACTCGAGCTCACTCTCTCTCTTTCATTTCATTCAGGATCTACTGAACTTCGATGACCCGTTGAACATCGACGCGGCCGAGCATCATCTGCGCGATAAGGTAACAACACCAACCAGCCCACCTGGAGGGAGGTCATCTTCCCTATGTCCTGTCCATGACCTTACATGGGCAGCAGTAAGTAGGACGTGTTTAGAAGGTCTGAAAGCTCTAGAAGTGGAATGTGGGGCTGTTCTGTAGAACTCACTCATGAACACTTGACTGTGAGTGGGTCAAACAGATCATTCAGAACCACTGGGTACTGTGCTGTAGTTTATGTCTCACTGTGTGTGTCTAAGTAGTGCACTATATAGAGAATAGGGTGCCATTTGTGATGCACGTTATGTCTCATTCTGCCTGGGCTATCCATGCCCGGCAGGAGACAGACCTGTCTGGGACCTCTCACACTCTCTCCCAAGTGGAACTCGGCTGGGGCTCGCAGTACTCCCCAGTCCCCAGACAGACAGTGTGTGCTGCAGAGAGCAAGAGCAGCATAGTATGTCAACAGCAGGGCTGTGGTTTACAGTTAAGATCATGCCTGATGCCTCGCTACTGTTTGCCACTCACAGCGGGTCAATATGAGCATAGTCTTCATCACACTCTCTCCGTCTGTGTAGAGTGGAGACTGCCTGGCTTTGACAGGGTCACTCTGGTTGGTTTCACACACCAACACCCCAAGCCCCGTCCAAAAACCCAGACTGGGCTAGCGGAACATAAACTAGAGGAAAAGAGGCCAGAGAAAGTAAGTGAAGGAAGGAAGGAACAGGCCAAAATAATGTCAGAGAGGAGAGGAGACAAGGCAGGACCTACAGGAAATATTGATTTCAATGGATAGTTTCCTTTGGTCTCTTCAGTCCGGAGCAATGTTCCCTCTAACATGCTGACTACACCGGACACACGCATGTTGATTTTGTCCATCTACACCAGACGCGATCAGGACACACAGGTTGAAATATCAAAACGAACTCTGGACCAACTATATTAATTTGGAGACAGGTCAAAACACATAAAACATTCATGGACATTTAACTAGCTAGTTTGCTGTTGCTAGCTTATTTGTCCTGGGATATACAGTGAGGGAAAAAAGTATTTGATCCCCTGCTGATTTTGTACGTTTGCCCACTGACAAAGACATGAGCAGTCTATAATTTAATGGTAGGTTTATTTGAACAGTGAGAGACAGAATAACAACAACAAAATCCAGAAAAATGCATGTCAAAAATGTTATAAATTGATTTGCATTTTAATGTGGGAAATAAGTATTTGACCCCTCTGCAAAACATGACTTAGTACTTGGTGGCAAAACCCTTGTTGGCAATCACAGAGGTCAGATGTTTCTTGTAGTTGGCCACCAGGTTTGCACACATCTCAGGAGGGATTTTGTCCCACTCCTCTTTGCAGATCTTCTCCAAGTCATTAAGGTTTCGAGGCTGACGTTTGGCAACTCGAACCTTCAGCTCCCTCCACAGATTTTCTATGGGATTAAGGTCTGGAGACTGGCTAGGCCACTCCAGGACCTTAATGTGCTTCTTCTTGAGCCACTCCTTTGTTGCCTTGGCCGTGTGTTTTGGGTCATTGTCATGCTGGAATACCCACCCACGACCCATTTTCAATGCCCTGGCTGAGGGAAGGATGTTCTCACCCAAGATTTGACGGTATATGGCCCCGTCCATCGTCCCTTTGATGCGGTGAAGTTGTCCTGTCCCCTTAGCAGAAAAACACCCCCAAAGCATAAAGTTTCCACCTCCATGTTTGACGATGGGGTTCTTGGGGTCATAGGCAGCATTCCTCCTCCTCCTCCAAACACGGCGAGTTGAGTTGATGGCAAAGAGCTCCATTTTGGTCTCTTCTGACCACAACACTTTCACCCAGTTCTCCTCTGAATCATTCAGATATTCATTGGCAAACTTCAGACGGGCCTGTATATGTGCTTTCTTGAGCAGGGGGACCTTGCGGGCGCTGCAGGATTTCAGTCCTTCATGGCGTAGTGTGTTACCAATTGTTTTCTTGGTGACTATGGTCCCAGCTGCCTTGAGATCATTGACAAGATCCTCCCGTGTAGTTCTGGCCTGATTCCTCACCATTCTCATGATCATTGCCACTCCACGAGGTGAGATCTTGCATGGAGTCCCAGGCCGAGGGAGATTTTGTGTTTCTTCCATTTGCGAATAATCTCACCAACTGTTGTCACCTTCTCACCAAGCTGCTTGGCGATGGTTTTGTAGCCCATTCCAGCCTTGTGTAGGTCTACAATCTTGTCCATGACATCCTTGGAGAGCTCTTTGGTCTTGGCCATGGTGGAGAGTTTGGAATCTGATTGATTGCTTCTGTGGACAGGTGTCTTTTATACAGGTAACAAACTGAGATTAGGAGCACTCCTAATCTCAGCTCGTTACCTGTACAAAAGACACCTGGGAGCCAGAAATCTTTCTGATTGAGAGGGGGTCAAATACTTATTTCCCTCATTAAAATGCAAAAATGTTGGTCCGATAGCCGATGCTCCGGTGCCATTTGCCGGACGGTAGCAGAGTGAACTGTCTATGGCTTGTTTGGCTGGAGACAATTTTTCGGGCCTTCCTTTGACACCGCCTGATATAGAGGTCCTGGATGGCAGTGAGCTCGTCCCCATGTACTGGGCTCTCCGCACCACCCTCTCTAGCACTTTGCGGCCAAGGGCGGTGCATTTGCCATACCAAGCAGTGATGCAGCCAGTCAAGATGCTCTCAATGGTGCAGCTGTAGAACTTCTTTTGAGGATCCGAGGGCCGTTGACAAATCTTTTCAGTCTCCTGATGGGGAAGAGGCACTGTCATTCCCTCTTCACGACTATGCGGTTGTGTGCAGACCATGTTAAGTTCTTAGTGATGTGGATGCCAAGGAAATTAAAGCATTTTTCCTATTTTGTTGCCTTACAACCTGGATTTTTGGGGGGGTTGTATCATTTGATTTACACAACATGCCTACCACTTTGAAGATGCAAAATATTTTTTGGGGTGAAACAAAGCTGAACTTGAGCGTGCATAACTATTCACCCCCCAAAGTCAATACTTTGTAGAGCCACCTTTTGCCGCAATTACAGCTGCAAGTCTCTATAAGCTTGGCACATCTAGCCACTGGGATTTTTGCCCATTCTTCAAGGCAAAACTGCTCCAGCTCCTTCAAGTTGGATGGGTTCCACTGGTGTACAGCAATCTTTAAGTCATACCACAGATTCTCAATTGGATTGAGGTCTGGGCTTTGACTAGGCCATTCCAAGACATTTAAATGTTTCCCCTTAAACCACTCAAGTGTTTCTTTAGCAGTATTCTTAGGGTCATTGTCCTGCTGGAAGGTGAACCTCTGTCCCAGTCTCAAATCTCTGGAAGACTGAAACAGGTTTCCCTCAAGAATTTCCCTGTATTTAGCGTCATCCATCATTCCTTCAATTCTGACCAGTTTCCCAATCCCATCAGGGATGGTGTTCTCGGGGTGATGAGGTGTTGGGTTTGTGCCAGACATAGCGTTTTCCTTGATGGCCAAAAAGCTCAATTTTAGTCTCATCTAACCAGAGTACCTTCTTCCATCTGTTTGGGGAGTCTCACACATGGCTTTTGGCGAACACCAAACGTGTTTGCTTATTTCTTTCTTTAAGCAATGGCTTTTTTCTGGCCACTCTTCCGTAAAGCCCAGCTCTGTGGAGTGTACGGCTTAAAGTGGTCCTATGGACAGATACTCCAATCTCCGCTGTGGAGCTTTGCAGCTCCTTCAGGGTTATCTTTGGTCTCTTTGTTTCCTCTCTGATTAATGCCCTCATTGCCTGGTCCGTGAGTTTTGGTGGGCGGCCCCCTCTTGGCGGGTTTGTTGTGGTGCCATGTTCTTTCCGTTTTTTAATAATGGATTTAAATGGTGCTCCATAGGATGTTAAATTATTCTGATATTTTTTTTATAACCCAACCCTGATCTGTACTTCTCCACAACTTTGTCCCTGACCTGTTTAGAGAGCTCCTTGGTCTTCATGGTGCCACTTGCTTGGTGGTGCCCCTTGCTTAGTGGTGTTGCAGACTCTGGGGCCTTTCAGAACAGGTGTATACAGTGAGGGGAAAAAAGTATTTGATCCCCTGCTGATTTTGTACGTTTGCCCACTGACAAAGGAATGATTAGTCTGTAATTTTAATGGTAGGTTTATTTGAACAGTGAGAGACAGAATAACAACAACAAAATTCAGAAAAAAACGCATGTCAAAAATGTTATAAATTGATTTGCATTTTAATGAGGGATATAAGTATTTGACCCCCTCTCAATCAGAAAGATTTCTGGCTCAAGGGTGTCTTTTATACAGGTAACGAGCTGAGATTAGGAGCACACTCTTAAAGGGAGTGCTCCTAATCTCAGTGTGTTACCTGTATAAAAGACACCTGTCCACAGAAGCAATCAATCAATCAGATTCCAAATTCTCCACCATGGCCAAGACCAAAGAGCTCTCCAAGGATGTCAGGGACAATATTGTAGACCTACACAAGGCTGGAATGGGCTACAAGACCATCGCTAAGCAGCTTGGTGAGAAGATGACAACAGTTGGTGCGATTATTCGTAAATGGAAGAAACACAAAATAATTGTCAATCTCCCTCGGCCTGGGGCTCCATGCAAGATCTCATCTCGTGGAGTGCAATGATCATGAGAACGGTGAGGAATCAGCACGGAACACGGGAGGATCTTGTCAATGATCTCAAGGCAGCTGGGACCATAGTCACCAAGAAAACAATTGGTAACACTCTATGCCGTGAAGGACTGCAATCCTGCAGCGCCCGCAAGGTCCCCCTGCTCAAGAAAGCACATATACAGGCCCGTCTGAAGTTTGCCAATGAACATCTGAATGATTCAGAGGAGAACTGGGTGAAAGTGTTGTGGTCAGATGAGACCAAAATTGAGCTCTTTGGCATCAACTCAACTCGCCGTGTTTGGAGGAGGAGGATTGCTGCCTATGACCCCAAGAACACCATCCCCACCGTCAAACATGGAGGTGGAGACTTTATGCTTTGGGGGTGTTTTTCTGCTAAGGGGACAGGACAACTTCACTGCATCAAAGGGACGATGGACGGGGCCATGTACCGTCAAATCTTGGGTGAGAAGCTCCTTCCCTCAGCCAGGGTATTGAAAATTGGTCGTGGATGGGTATTCCAGCATGACAATGACCCAAAACACACGGCCAAGGCAACAAAGGAGTGGCTCAAGAAGAAGCACATTAAGGGCCTGGAGTGGCCTAGCCAGTCTCCAGACCTTAATCAAATAGAAAATCTGTGGAGGGAGCTGAAGGTTCGAGTTGCCAAACGTCAGCCTCGAAACCTTAATGACTTGGAGAAGATCTGCAAAGAGGAGTGGGACAAAATCCGTCCTGATGTGTGCAAACCTGGTGGCCAACTACAAGAAACGTCTGACCTCTGTGATTGCCAACAAGGGTTTTGCCACCAAGTACTAAGTCATGTTTTGCAGAGGGGTCAAATAGTTATTTCCCTCATTAAAATGCAAATCAATTTATAACATTTTTGACATGCGTTTTTCTGGATTTTTTGTTGTTCTTATTCTGTCTCTCACTGTTCAAATAAAACTACCATTAAAATTATAGACTGATCATGTCTTTGTCAGTGGGCAAACGTACAAAATCAGCAGGGGATCAAATACTTTTTTCCCTCACTGTATAAACTGAGATCATGTGACACTTACAGTAGGGAGAACAAGTATTTGATACACTGCCGATTTTGCAGGTTTTCCTACTTACAAAGCATGTAGAGGTCTGTCATTTTTATCATAGGTACACTTCAACTGTGAGAGACAGAATCTAAAACAAAAATCCAGAAAATCACATTGTATGATTTTTAAGTAATTAATTTGCATTTTATTGCATGACATAAGTATTTGATCACCTACCAACCAGTAAGAATTCCGGCTCTCACAGACCTGTTCGTTTTTCTTTAAGAAGCCCTCCTGTTCTCCACTCATTACCTGTATTAACTGCACCTGTTTGAACTTGTTACCTGTATAAAAGACACCTGTCCACACACTCAATCAAACAGACTCCAACCTCTCCACAATGGCCAAGACCAGAGAGCTGTGTAAGGACTTCAGGGATAAAATTGTAGACCTGCACAAGGCTGGGATGGGCTACAGGACAATAGGCAAGCAGCTTGGTGAGAAGGCAACAACTGTTGGCGCAATTATTAGAAAATGGAAGAAGTTCAAGATGACGGTCAATCACCCTCGGTCTGGGGCTCCATGCAAGATCTCACCTCATGGGGCATCAATGATCATGAGGAAGGTGAGGGATCAGCCCAGAACTACACGGCAGGACCTGGTCAATGACCTGAAGAGAGCTGGGACCACAGTCTCAAAGAAAACCATTAGTAACACACTACGTCATGGATTAAAATCCTACAGCGCACGCAAGGTCCCTCTGCTCAAGCCAGCGCATGTCCAGGCCCGTCTGAAGTTTGCCAATGACCATCTGGATGATCCAGAGGAGGAATGGGAGAAGGTCATGTGGTCTGAGGAGACAAAAATATAGCTTTTTGGTCTAATCTCCACTCGCCGTGTTTGGAGGAAGAAGGATGAGTACAACCCCAAGAACACCATCCCAACCGTGAAGCATGGAGGTGGAAACATCATTCTTTGGGGATGCTTTTCTGCAAAGGGGACAGGACGACTGCACCGTATTGAGGGGAGGATGGATGGGGCCATGTATCGCGAGATCTTGGCCAACAACCTCCTTCCCTCAGTAAGAGCATTGAAGATGGGTCGTGGCTGGGTCTTCCAGCATGACAACGACCCGAAACACACAGCCAGGGCAACTAAGGAGTGGCTATGTAAGAAGCATCTCAAGGTCCTGGAGTGGCCTAGCCAGTCTCCAGACCTGAACCCAATAGAACATCTTTGGAGGGAGCTGAAAGTCCGTATTGCCCAGCGACAGCCCCGAAACCTGAAGGATCTGGAGAAGGTCTGTATGGAGGAGTGGGCCAAAATCCCTGCTGCAGTGTGTGCAAACCTGGTCAAGACCTACAGGAAACGTATGATCTCGGTAATTGCAAGCAAAGGTTTCTGTACCAAATATTAAGTTCTGCTTTTCTGATGTATCAAATACTTATGTCATGCATTAAAATGCAAATTAATTACTTAAAAATCATACAATGTGATTTTCAAAAAATTACAGACCTCTACATGCTTTGTAAGTAGGAAAACCTGCAAAATCGGCAGTGTATCAAATACTTGTTCTCCCCACTGTAGATTGCACACAGGTGGACTTTATTTAACTAATTATGTGACTTCTGAAGGTAATTGGTTGCACCAAATCTTATTTAGGGGCATCATAGCAAAGGGGGTGAATGCATATGCACGCACCACTTTTCAGTTATTTATTTTTTAGACTTTTTTGAAACAAGTAATTAATAATTTGTCCATTACATGAAATCCAAATAAAAATCAATTTCAATTACAGGTTGTAATGCAACAAAATAGGAAAACACCAAGGGGGCTGAATACTTTTGCAAGGCACTGTAAATGAGCATGTAATCACCATACTGATGCAGAGGTCCCCCTGCTGACTGACTCCCCTTTAGTCTCGTCCCAGGCAGCTCTGCCTCAAACTTGCTTGCTCTCTCTCTCTGAGAGGAAACTAGGGCTTTTAATAGTAACACAGTCATGTTGCAGCAGTGCAGATACCCCATCGCACAGTAGGAAAAACAACAGCCATCCAGTAAAATGGATCTGACCTCCTACTGAGAAACAGGCCCTGTTTCCAGCTTTATTGTTGGCTCAGCAACAACCGCAGAGAGAGTAGGCTTAAAGTGGAACTCCCCCAGTGCGTAATGCTCTCTGACTGCATTGTTATTCTATTGTCTATTCTATTCTACTGTCAGCTGGGGGGGGGGGCGGGGGGGCATACAGTTGTGCTGTGGGAGATGGAACATACCAGAACGGAGCAGGCTGAACCCACATGTGGCTGCCATTTGACTGTTGACCTTAAAACTAAAGAGATCGATGATTAGCCAGGCATGAAGTCTTTCGTGACCTTTATGTTATGTCTTTGTCACAAACACAAAGGTATATTGGACATGTCATTGTGGTATACGTACATACAGTGAGTTCCAAAAGTATTTGGACAGTGACACATTTTGTTGTTTTGGCTCTGTACTCCGGCACTTTGGATTTGAAATGATACAATATGAGGTTGAGGTGCAGCTTTAATTTGAGGGTATTTTCATCCATATCTGGTGAACCGTTTAGAAATTACAGCACTTTTTGTACATAGTCCCCCCATTTTAGGTGTTTCGGATTATGTTGTACCCAATGGTAAATAATGTAGTGTGTTATTTTGGAGTCACTTTTATTGTAAATAAGGAAAGGATATGTTTCTGAACACTCCTACATTAATGTGCACGCTACCATGATTACGGATAATCATGAATGAATCGTGAATAATGGTGAGTGGGAAAGGCATAAATATCATACCCCCACAAAAATGCTAACCTCCCCTGTTATTGGTAATCGTAAAAGGTTACCATGTCTTGGGGGTATAATCTTTGTGCCTCTGTAAATTTCTCACTCATTATTCACGATTCATACAGGATTATCCGTAATAATGGTACCATCCACATTAATCTACAAGTGTTCAGATTGAAACATATTCTATTCTTATTTACAATAAAAGTGACTCCAAAATGGCACAATACATTATTTACCATTCATTTCAATTGGGCACAACATAATCTGAAATACAACCAAAACAAACTGCAAATGCATCCAACAAATGTGTAGAGTCACAAGCATGATGTACTCATTGTGTGCTAGGAATATTGGACCAAATACAAAACTTTACATTACTTTAATACACATACAGTGCATTCGGAAAGTATTCGGACCCCTTGACTTTTTCCACATTATGTTACATTACAGCCTTATTCTAAAATTGATTAAATTGTTTGATGAAAAAAATAATCTACACACAATACCCCTTAATGACAAAGCGAAAACAAGTTTTTAGAATGTTTTGTTAATTTATTAAAAAATAAAAAAGAGAAATACCTTATTTACATAAGTATTCAGACCCTTTGCTATGAGACTCGAAATTGAGCTCAGGTGCATCCTGTTTCCATTTATCATCCTTGAGATGTTTCTACGACTTGATTGGAGTCCACCTGTGGTAGATTCAATTGATTGGACATGATTTGGGAAGGGGGAGCGGGAGCGGGGGGGGCGGCGGCTATGTAGAAAAAGTGCTGTATTTTCGATCCCGATGTGGATGAAAATACCCTTAAATTAAAGCTGACAATCTGCACTTCAACCTAGTCATTGTATCATTTCAAATCCAAAGTGCTGGAGTACAGAGCCAAAATAACAAAAAATGTATCACTGTCCAAATACTTTTGGACATCACTGTAGCTGTAGCAATGCCACAGAAAATGGTTTATTTAAGGTTGGCCACAGCAAACTAACAGCCACGTTTTGACTGATATGATTAGTCACTCAGGTGTTCTAGCATGGTCAGCAATGCTGCTCCATTGATGAGCCCCAGTCCGATGGCTTAGCGAAGGCTTTGCATAATGCTCTCCTGAGGGACCCTGTGGTCTTCTGACTGCATCCTAATGCAGATCTATGGATCTCCATCCAACCCATAATTAGTATCTTCACTGTGCTATCAGTCTGTCTCACACTGGATCAATAGCCAATCAACCGGCTGTTTGTTTACACGTGAAAAGAACCCAGCATCCATGTGACTGTGTCTGGTTCTGGATGGTTGTACCACGGTGGTCTTTAGCGCCTAGTATAGACAGTGTCAGTTTCGTGAAGTGAAAACTTTGACGGTAAAGAAATGTTGTCAGAAGTAGTTTGTCAACTTTCTGTCAATAATTCTGTGAAATCACTAGCTCATTATCTGGCCTCTGTGTGATCTCCTGTCAGACTATCTAGTGTTTGTAACACCTTGCTGGCTGTGGGCCACCTTCAGCGCTAGTTCTACCTGACATGATCTGACCTGAATCGGTCCAAACTGATCACGTTACCAGGTAAGCCTGCGGACTCTGAAATGCTCTATCCCTAGCTCTGCAGTGGGGAAGAGGGAATTCGAAGTGATAGAGTGCGAGATGAGTGCCATCAGGAGGTCTCGTTTACCACCTCTCCACCCCTTCCTCCCTCCCACCCCTGCGAGAGAATGCCAAGTGTGTGCAAAGCTGTCATCAAGGCAAAGGGTGGCTACTTTGAAGAATCTCAAATATATTTGTTTAACACTTTTTTGGTTACTACATTATTCCATATGTGTTATATCATAGCTTTGATGTCTTCACTATTATTCTACAATGTAGAAAATAGTAAAACATTTAGAAAACCCCTGGAATGAGTTGGTGCGTCCAAACTTTTGACTGGTACTGTATCTGCACTTTTACTTTTGAATTCGTTTGAGGACATTGACTTGTATGTCAGAGAACTATTCTGAATGTCATCATTCATCTCCATTGTTATGATGAGTAGTCGTAGTATAGCCTAATATAAATCTTCCTCCCCCCAATATCTGTTTCTTTGTAACATTCTGCATACGGAGGTGTAACAAAAAGCAATTAGCCAGGGAAGAAAGGCAAGGCCCAATCGGCTTAACCACACGACCACAAAACCTTCAGATTGTTATAATGGGGCAGGTTAATACGCAGAACTACGGGGGGGGGGGGGCTATTTAAAGCTCTGCTCTGTGCTGCGCTCAGCTTGCTGAGTCGCTGCCAAAATATTTAGCAAAGCTGCATAGTTATGTAACTTGGGGGGAGAGGGGCCAGGAAGGGGGGTGCAGCAATAGAATCCCCCAAGGTCTCAGCTTGGGGTGTTCCGGGGTCCCTGTTCTAACTGTTAGTTCTAAGTCTCTGTTCTGTCTGCCTAGCTGTGCTGAGGCCTCTTTAACTTAGTGCTGTTTGCTTTGCTCTGTTGCTATAGCCTGACTGTAAAGCTCTAGCACATTCCACCCAAGGCGAAGTACAAGAGGTGTTTTGAACAGAAGAGGTGTTTTGAACACTGGTGTACCTGCCTGCTGGGAGGATGTGAGCTAATTGAGTAGGAAAGGTGACATGGTTCAGTACTGCTTTCCTCCTTCATATCAGTCTCTGTCCTCCCCACGTCCTTGGAGTTTCACATAAGAGACCGACGTCATAATCTCTCAGTAAAGCTGCCCCCAGGTCATAATTGTTTTAGTTATTACTGTTTAAAATATAATTTATCTGGCTTTCATTAAGGACTGTAGAGACCCAGTAGGATGGATTATGACTCAAATAGCAGGTTACCAACCAGCCGTCTGATTGTGATTTTCATCAACAGCCTAGTGGATTTACATACAAGCTTTCGTGCAACGTCGGACGGAGAGAGAGATCTGTAGTGCTAATTGTTTTTCCCTGAGGCATGCTGGGAACTAAGTCTAGTACTAACTGTAAGTCTCTCTGGATAAGATTGCCTGCTAAATGACTAAAATGTCAACTGTAAGTCAGCCACACACATTTGTCCTAAAGTTGTCACCATTTTAAAGCATTAAGTCTCGCGCTTATCTCCTTAAGTTGTTGTTGCCATGGTTGACATCTTTGTTGTTGTTTTTGTCTGAGACTCTTCTGGCCTTTTCCAGCCCTGACCAAGCCTCATTCTGAGCTTATTCTCAAAGGAATTAATCCCATCTTGGGAAATGTGCATCTGTGAAACTGGAGCTTGATGGGTAAATAATGCATTGATGTCAATGGGAGGTCCCTGTGCAGATTGGAGGAGGGTTTACAGTTGCTTCTTTCACTTGCCTTGGCTCCTGATACCAGGGTTGTGTAGTCTTTTAGCGGACGCCACCCCCTACTAACCTCATCAATTCCCAATCGAACCCAAATCCTGGACCACTAGTGAGAAGAGAAGGAACTAGGCTTTTGTTTGATGCGTTTGTTGTTGCTCTCAGAGCTGTGCGTGACCTGAGCTCGTGTGGTTTAATATAGCTGGCCCTGGAAAAGGAAAGGGCAGGGGGCAAGCTGACCCAGGAGAGACAAACAGAGCCAAGGATATCAATCGCTTTGAGCTGCTGCCCGCCACCTGGGCCGCTACGTACGCTGCCATGCCAACCTGGCTCCATCTCTCCTCTCAATCATCTAGCACACTGTCCCCAGACAGGCTCATGGGAATTAATTTGACTTTATTTAATTTCAACCCTACACACACGCACAGAATACACACACTCTCTATCTCTCTCTCACACACACACACGCTTACACACACACACACACACACACACACACACACACACACACACACACACACACACACACACACACACACACACACACACACACACACACACACACCCTCATGGCAGACACACACACACACTCAGGCCCAGGCTATAACTCCCCAGGTACTGCACTGTAGTGTTCCATACCATTCAGAAGGATCAATTAGGCCTAGACACTGTGTATGCACCAGCTGGGGAAACAGAGGTGGTCACAGACAGACAGAAAGACAGTGCAAAGATGGGCCATTCACTGTGTTCCTCCAGACTGTAGACTGGGGTTATTTACAGCCTGGTACTGGGTACAGAACAACGGGCCAGCAGAGTTATGTGAAGAATCCTGGGCCCTCCTGGATTCCTCTCAGGCTCTCAGACATCTTGTTGGAGGCTGTTTGCCTGGAGCCAGAGCTTTAGCAGTGCAGCAGGGCCCTCCATATCTACCTCCATCTCCACAGTCTGGCTATGGGGACCGTATTCCCTCGCCGGACGGACGCTCTGTGGTTAATGGTTTCATAGCTCTGGCTGTTGCCGTGCCCTCAGTGGTCGTATCATCTTTTACGTGCCAGGAAGTGCGCAAGGGTTTGTCGGTAATGTTTTCATCCCACTGTTTACTGGCATCAACCCCTGATGCCGCTTACTGCATTGTTATTGAATGTCTCCCTCAAAGTCATTTAAACTGATGAACTGTATGTTGGCCTAAAGAATTTCAGAGCAGTTGGAGGTAAGATGTTTGTAAAAACGAAACAAGGATATACAGTAGATCCAGCAAAGCTCACTGTTGTTGTTTGTGTGTCTTGCTCTAGGAGGATTTCCGGAATAAGGTTCAAGATTACATCAAGCACTATGCCAGATGATGACTGTGTCAGCTGCGCCGGCTGCCTGCAACCCCCCTTTCTTCGACTGCGCAGCTGAACCCCGCCCCCTAACGTCTCGTCAACCAACCAACCGCTGCGCATTGCTGACACCCTGACTGCAATACGATGTTGCTGAAAGAAAAAATGATTTAAAAGAAAAAAAAAATTTTTTAAGTTTGAATATGCTTTAATTGCCCTGAGTGGCCTAGAGTAATTATGCTGCGTCACCACAGGGATTGTCCAATGACAGGGCCTCTCTGTGTGTCTGAGCCAATAATAGTGAGCCCATGTGGCAGTGAGGACCCGGGATTTAACCAATCCAGTTAGCTGTTATTTAAGAATTGACGAATCAAAGAGAAAGATTATCTGTTAGTATTTCTCAGTTCTAGTGCCTGCCATGTCTGGTTGCAAAGAAAATGCACACGAGCACACACACACACACGGAATCCCTTCACGCACATTGAAAAGCAAACACACTCAACTAGCTACTCACAACACATAGCACTTGGTTGTGCATGCACACCCACCCATCCACACAGAAACACACACAGCTGGAAAAACAACATCTCTGTTATGTCACTCATTCAAGGCTTGCACCCCCCGCCCACCCCCACCTCATCAGACAGCATGTGAATGACAAGTGCCACCGACCCAGTCAGTCCCCATTCTATTGTCCACTTCACTCAGCATACGTCTGAAATGGCACCCTAATCCCTGTATATTACCCTACTTTTGACAAGAGCCCTATAGGCCCTGGTCAGAAGTAGTGCACTACATAGGGAATAGGGTACCATTTCAGACACGCCCACTTCCTGTCTGTTCTGTTCACTCATCCACGGGGGCACACAATTTACCGGTGCCCCAGACGCACTGTAACACTGTCCAGATGAAGCTCCTAGGAAAATACTCAAGCTTTACCACAGTACAAGTTGTACCACCACACCTGAACCTTGACCTTATCTCAGCTCCCCTGACCTCTGGGGAAGCCAGACGTAGAGGGCACTGTGCCTCTGAAAGTCTGTCTTTCTCTTGCTCCATCCCTCCATCCTGTCGTCTCTCCCTCCACTCTCTTAGGCCCCACCCCACTCATGCATTCTCTTCTGCCCCCATGGAGGTAGGGGGAATACGAGGGCTCTCTCTGCTAGGTTGTGTATGAGAGTCCTCTGTTTCGATGCAAGTGAGGTGTCTAAGGGGGAAGGCCTATCTCCTCTGTATGCATGTCCTCGTGTGTCTGTCTGTCCCTCTCTGTATGTGTATATGTGTGGTGTGTGTGTGTGTGTGTGTGTGTGTGTGTGTGTGTGTGTTTATGAGAGGTATGTATATCTTTGAGTGTGTGGGTTTGTTGCTTCGCTTTGCCTGGGCTGGCTTTGTGCCTGTATGTGTGCATATTGGAACATAAGATTCAGTATCATCACTGTATTAAATTGTATTCACATGTTTGCATGAGGCAAAATGTATGTGACCAGGAGGTGGTGTATTTTACAGTAGGTATGTTAGAAGAGTGTGTGTTGAAGAGTGTGTGTGTGCATGCTTTTCTGTGCGTGTGTGTGGTGTGTATGTGTGTGTGTGTGTGTGTGTGTGTGTGTGTGTGTTCAAATGGACAGGGGTTCACGTGTGACTTGTTGTTAGCATGCGTTGGTTCCTAGCCCCACACTCCTTCTTTTACTGGTCCAGCTAGCCTAGTTCTCTGTGGGGCTCGGGAGGGTCTGTCTGTCCCTCAGTTTAAATCCTTATTTTCTTTCTCAGATTGTATATCCATTTTTTAAGATATATTAAAGAGGATATAATAAGGAAAAACATGTACTTATTGTGTTTTTTCTTTCTTTCCACATTCAATGTCCTTATCACACATTCATGGATTGTAATTGCTGACAACAATGTTAATGGAACTACAATGTTATAACTGTACTGTATACAACAATGTTAGTGACATATTAAGCTAATTACTCATGTTGGCACACTAGTTCTCAGGGGTGTATTCACTAGGAACCAAACAGAAGCAAACGAAACAGGGAAGGACCTACCTGAATCTGTCCAATAGAAACTCTAGTTTTAGTTGCAAAACATTTTAGACTAATGATTACACCCCAGGTCTCACACAGTACTGTTTAGTGATGACCATAGCAGAATGTTAATCCAGGCTGTCAGATAGTGAGTCAGTCTCCTGAGAAAGAGGGTGGTCAGTGTCAGCAGACTGGACAACCTCCCCTCACCTCTCTCTCACACACACACTCCACTGGACAACCTCTCACACACACACACACTTTCTCAGCCGACAGCTGTCAATCACTCACACACAACTTCTCCTGGGTTGCTGGGCTTGGGCCGGAGTGTACACACACTGACACAGACACACTGGCCTGCAGGTATGTGCCACGAGAGGCTTGCAGAGAGACTGTAGACTGCAGTACCTATGGAGCCAGATGCTCGTGGTCAAAAGTTTTGAGAATGACACAAATACTAATTTTCACAAAGTCTGCTGCCTCAGTTTTGATGATGGCAATTTGCATATACTCCAGAATGTCATGAAGAGTGATCAGATGAATTGCTACTAATTGCAAAGTCCCTCTGTGCCATGAAAATGAACTTAATCCCAAAAACCATTTCCACTGCATTTCAGCCCTGCCACAAAAGGACCAGCTGACATCATGTCAGTGATTCTCTCATTAACACAGGTGAGAGTGTTGACGAGGACAAGGCTGGAGATCACTCTGTCATGCTGATTGAGTTAGAATAACAGACTGGAAGCTTTAAAAGGAGGGTGGTGCTTGAAATCATTGTTTGTCCTCTGTTAACCATGGTTACCTGCAAGGAAACACGTGCCGTCATCATTGCTTTGCACAAAAATTGCTTCACAGGCAAGGATATTGCTGCAATAAGATTGCACCTAAATCAACCATTTATCGGATCATCAAGAACTTCAATTGTTGTGAAGAAGGCATCAGGGTGCCCAAGAAAGTCCAGCAAGCGCCAGGACCGTCTCCTTAAGTTGATTCAGCTGCGGAATCGGGGCACCACCAGTGCAGCGCTTGCTCAGGAATGGCAGCAGGCAAGTGTGAGTGCATCTGCACGCACAGTGAGGTGAATACTTTTGGAGGACAGCCTGGTGTCAAGAAGTGCAGCAAAGAAGCCACTTCTCTCCAGGAAAAACATCAGGGACAGACTGATATTCTGCAAAAGGTACAGGGTTTGGACTGCTGAGGACTGGGGTAAAGTCATTTTCTCTGATGAATCCCCTTTCCGATTGTTTGGGGCATCCGGAAAAGCACCTTGTCCGGAGAAGACAAGGTGAGCGCTACCATCAGTCCTGTGTCATGCCAACAGTAAAGCATCCTGAGACCATTCATGTGTGGGGTTGCTTCTCAGCCAAGGGAGTGGGCTCACTCACAATTTTGCCTAAGAACACAGCCATGAATAAAGAATGGTACCAACACATCCCCCGAGAGCAACTTCTCCCAACCATCCAAGAACAATGCCTTTTCCAGCATGATGGAGCACCTTGCCATAAGGCAAAAGTGATAACTAAGTGGCTTGGGGAACAAAACATAGACATTTTGGGTCCATGGCCAGGAAACTCCCCAGACCTTAATCCTGCAAATATTGACTCTTTGCATAAACTTAATGTAATTGTCAATAAAAGCCTTTGACACTTATGGAATGCTTGTAATTATACTTCAGTATACAATAGTAACATCTGACAAAAATATCTCTTAACACTGAAGCAGCGAACTTTGTGAAGACTCAAAACTTTTGACCACGACTGTAGTCTTTGCCACCCAAAATATTTCTTTTTTATAGAATATTTTTATATTTATTTAATCACTCAAAATCTTGCCAAAGCCTATTCTGTAGGAGGGGTTAATATGAATTTAAAATAATTTCATGCGATTTATATGAATTGAGTCATTAATATATGGACTTTGAAATGAACAAGGGAGAGGTTAAACATAGGCTAAATCTGGCATAAGCTTATTCCCACACTTCACAATAACTCTGTTGCAGTGGTCTTAGGTAGTCTCCGTATAGGCTATTCCCTCCATTGCGACACTGCTGCCCAGTTGAAGAGCTTGTGATCTCCATGCAGCACCACAGCACCATGCGCCTTCGGAAAAGCACCCCTCAGCCTCAGAAGATGCCCTTCTGGAGGTATGCAGTCATAGTCATTATACCCCTGCTAGACAAATAAAGTGCAGAGCAAAGTATTTGAACCATTCATTAATCCTTCATTCAGTTCAGTCAGTCAGTATGTCATCCATTCAGTCATTTGTCTGAGTTGCAATAGGAGCTAAATCAAAGAGAACATAAGTCTTATCCATTTGTTTATTGAAATCTATGTGTATTCAAAATGATCTAAGTTCTCCAAAATTCTAAAGCCTATCATTTTAATAATTCAATGTTTAATTTAGGCCTTTCCAAATAAGAAATAGGCCTTCAACCTGTATGCATTGCATGTTGGGTACTGGTGTCTTGTGGAATAATTTTAGAACTCTGTGTGTGTTTTATAACTGTTTTTATTATAGCGCTCCCTTTGAAAAGAGACCCTAGCTCACAGGCCTCTAAATATAGCCTCTAAATAATTTTTTTACTAAATAGTTGAAGAAGCACGTGCAGTGGCTGATGGGGAAAACATATCTGGCAATAAGAATAGGCTATAGATAGTCTTGACCATTTGAGACCCCTTGGCTATTTCGCTCAGGACAGGTTATAGTCAAGACTTAATCAATATTTTGTTCTGTCTCATTTATTGATATGGCTATAACCTCTGTGTGATGGGGTTGTGCAACGCAAATGGCTATAACAAGCCTTCATACAACCTCTGTGTGATGGGGTTGTGCAACGCAAATGGCTATAACAAGCCTTCATACAACCTCTGTGTGATGGGGTTGTGCAACGCAAATGGCTATAACAAGCCTTCATACGGAGTGGAATTCAGTAACACAACAGTCAAAATTCCTAATATAAGGCCTACAGTCCATGTTCCCAAATACTGGAAAAAGTGTGATTCATTAGGTTACATGATCACCACAATAGCCCCACACGGCTATAAAAAATATCAATTATGCAATTATATGGCCATTAAATAACACACAACAGCATGGCATATTTAGATAGTGGAATAGGCCTAGCCTAAATCATATTTACTTTCTATTTTGCAGCTCAAGCGGTTATTCTAGACAAGGCTCTTCTGTGTCTTTGTCATTCTCACACAAGTCATTTACTGAAGGCCCAAGCCTATACTACGTCATCTACTGGTATAACGTCGATATTGAATGCAGTTCTAAAACCAGCACTAGACTTTTATTTTGGAAATGAAACTGGAAGCTGCAAAGCAACTCTAACGTCTGGGCTAGAGTTGCTTGATTGACTAGCTACGTTCGGTTAATGTCCTTTGCAGATGACAAAAGTTTGTACGCATAAAAAAGATCTGTAACCGAGTAAAGGGAGACGTAAAGTAAGAATTGAACATGTAAATGTTAATTCATAGTCGTAACATAGGGTTTTTATGTTTACAGATCTATTTTAATGTTTACGTTTCATGTTTCACACATGGCTTTTTTTACGATCCTAACATTTTACATATGGATTTTCTTACGATCCTAATGATACGTACGTTCAACCTTTTGGCAGGTATCTGGCTCCATAAGTACCGCCCCACACTTTCTTCTAAAAAGGGGGAGAAGGCTGTGCTGAGGCAGGAGGCATGCAGGTACAGAGCAGTCAGGAAGAAGGCCATCTTACCTTATTCTGTCACACCCTGCTGTACTGTCTTATACAGTGGATCGAAGCTTCTTCCTCTCCCTATGAAAGATTCCTCTCATTGCTACTGCCTTCCTAACGGGTATACACCCAGAACTATTCACCCACACACTTTTGCTTCCTCTGCACGTAGCCTGTACCTTCTTTAGCACACTCTACAACCTTGAGGACAGTTTTAATTTAGGAAAAGTGCTGATTCCGTCAAATTTTTCTGGCCCCTTTGTTCACGGCCATCTGAAAGAGATGTTATAAATTTTGTGTAGAACAGAGCCAAAATGTTTGTGTCTCCAAATCTTTGTCTCCGGACTGTCTCCACACTCACTGACGGACTTGCTTACTGACTGACGTTTGGCAACATGCCTCCCTACCTGTCTGTGTAGAGGGCCTGAATGAAGGTTCCTCTGGACTGCTGACAGTGGGTAGTCTCAGGGGACCCACTGTGACTGTCATGGTCGGTAGATTAGGTTTGCTAGTTGTTACTCCCACACACACCCAACTGCCTTAAGGCTTCCACATGCTTTGATTCGGCTGGCGCTTAGCCAAACTTGGCTAGGCGAACCGAACGAGTGTGTTCACATACACCCTTAAAAGACCATCACTTGAAAAATGAGAAATATCATCAATAGTACTGTTTGTCCATCTTGAGACGCTGTAGAATTAATTCTGTCATTAATTCTGCAATTTTTTCAAAAGAGGTCTTAGTCTTGCAATTTTACATCTAACTAAGATGTTTGGTGCAGAATTTCTCAAGTGAAAGATTTGCATGAAAACGACTCGTCTATCGTTGAATGATAAACACTTAATTGAAGAATCCCTACTGTTGACCCGTCACTGACATAGGGGCGTAGATTTCGGTTTCCGAACTTCGGCTTGCCTCAACCAGTGATGCCAATTTAGCAATTTTGTTGCTAGATTTAACAACTTTTCAGACTACCCTGGCAACTTTTTTTTTAAACACCACCTAGCAACAAATGTAGCTACTTTTAAAAATGTATTTGGAACTTTTAGCAACCTTTGAAAAGTGACTCAAACGCTAAAATACACGCATTTTCCCTCTAAATGACACAAAACCGATTTTCTCTGTCACACACTCAGTCACAACACACGTGCCTGGCTGCAAAAGTGCATTGTGAGTGACGTCAGCAGCAGGCGCTCAGCTCGTGCACAGGCAGCAGCAGGCCAGCCAAGCAGCACAACAACCTGGAGAGAGATGCCTAGCGCACACATCATTATTTTAGTTATGTTGCTTGTTCAATAAGATAGCATATACAGTTGAAGTCGGAAGTTTACATACACCTTAGCCAAACACATTTAAACTCAGTTTTTCACAATTCCTGACATTTAATCCTAGTAAAAATGTGCCTGTCTTAGGTCAGTTAGGATCACCACTTGATTTTAAGAATGTGCAATGTCAGAATAAAAGTAGAGAGTATGATTTATTTCAGCTTTTTTTTCTTTCATCACATTCCCAGTGGGTCAGAAGTTTACATACACTCAATTAGTATTTGGTAGCATTGCCTTTAAATTGTTTAACTTGGGTCAAACGTTTCGGGTAGCCTCCCACAAGCTTCCCACAATAAGTTGGGTGAATTTTGGCCCATTCCTCCTAACAGAGATGGTGTAACTGAGTCAGGTTTGTAGACCTCCTTACTCGCACACACTTTTCAGTTCTGCCCACAAATGTTCTATAGGATTGAGGTCAGGGCTTTGTGATGGCCACTCCAATACCTTGACTTTGTTGTCCTTTAGCCATTTTGTCACAACTTTGGAAGTATGCTTGGAGTTATTGTCCATTTGGAAGACCCATTTGCGGCCAAGCTTTAACTTCCTGACTGATGTCTTGAGATGTTGCTTCAATATATCCACATAATTTTCCTTCCTCATGATGCCATCTATTTTGTGAAGTGCACCAGTCCCTCCTGCAGCAAAGCACCCACACAGCATGATGCTGCCACCCCCATGCTTCAATGTTGGGATGGTGTTCTTCGGCTTGCAAGACACCCCCTTTTTCCTCCAAACATAACGATGGGCAAACAGTTCTATTTTTGTTTCATCAGACCAGAGGAAATTTCTCCAGAAAGTACGATCTTTGTCCCCATGTGCAGTTGCAAACCGTAGTCTGGCTTTTTTATGGCGGTTTTGGAGCAGTGGCTTCTTCCTTGCTGAGCGGCCTTTCAGGTTATGTCGATATAGGACTAGTTTTACTGTGGATATAGATACTTTTGTACCTGTTTCCTCCATTATCTTCACAAGGTCCTTTGCTGTTGTTCTGGGATTGATTTGCACATTTCGCACCGAAGTACGTTATTCTCTAGGAGACAGAACACGTCTCCTTCCTGAGCGGTATGATGGCTGCGTGGTCCCATGGTGTTTATACTTGCGTACTATTGTTTGTACAGATGGACGTGGTACCGTCAGGCATTTGGAAATTGCTCCCAAGGATGAACCAGACTTGTGGAGATCTACAATTTGTTTTCTGAGGTCTTGGCTGATTTCTTTTGATTTTCCCATGATGTCAAGCAAAGAGGCACTGAGTTTGAAGGTAGGCCTTGAAATACATCCACAGGTACACCTCCAATTGACTCAAATGATGTCAATTAGCCTATCAGAAGCTTCTAGAGCCATGACATCATTTTCTGGAATTTTCCAAGCTGTTTAAAGGCTCAGTCAACTTAGTGTATGTAAACTTCTGACCCACTGGAATTGTGATACAGTGAATTATAAGTGAAATAATCTGTCTGTAAACAATTGTTGGAAAAATTACTTGTGTCATGCACAAAGTAGATGTCCTAACCGACTTGCCAAAACTATAGTTTGTTAACAAGAAATGTGTGCAGTGGTTGAAAAACGAGTTTTAAGTGTATGTAATCTTCCGACTTCAACTGTAGATACTTTTGTACCTGTGACCTCCAGCATCCTTACAAGGTCCTTTGCTGCTCTCCTGGGATTCATATGCACTTTTCGCACCAAAATACGTTCTTCTCTAGGAGACAGAACGTGTCTCCTTCCTGCGCGGTTGTCACGACTTCCTCCGAAGCTGCCGCCTCTCCTGGTTCGGGCAGGCTTCAGCGTTCGTCGTCACCGGCCTTCTAGCCACTGCCGCTCCTCATCTCATCATTCCATTTGTTTTGTCTTGTTTATTATACACACCTGGTTCATATCCCCTCATTAGTACTTGTATAATTATCCCTCTGCCCTCTTGTCCTGGTGTGTGATTCTGTGATGGGTGTTTTGAAGGAGTCAGGCGCAGGAGGGTAAATCACAGAATACAGAATTGATTCCGGAACACAGAATCACACACCCGCCATGGAGTCAGCAGGAGAGGAGCGCATGCCTGGAGTCGTGGCACTGGTCCAGGAGTATTCGACGATGCTAGCCAGCTTGGGAGAAGCGATGGATCAGGTTCTCCAGGTCGTCCAACGCCTGGAGAGGAGAGGACCCGATCTGTCGGGACTAGCTGGGCGACCGGATCCAGCCACCCACACCCCAGCACCCAGAGTGATCCATATATCCCGACCACGGGATTTCGACGGGACAGCTGCTCTCTGCCAGGGATTCCTCCTCCAACTGGAGCTTTACTATTCCAGCATCAGCCCGGCCCCATCGTAGAATGAGAAGGTGGAGGCGGCAGGCAGGGCACTCTCGCGTCACCCCAGGTATCGACCACCAACACTTGTTCAGAGCCCTCTGCTGTGCACTCTACCCTACCCATCCACTTTCCTGATTACATTGTAGTTCCCCAGAGTAAGGCGCTGGTCGATTCAGGCGCAGCTGGGAACTTTATGGACAGGTCATTTTCACACAGTCTAGGCATTACATTGGTTCCCCTATCCATTCCACTCCCCATCAGAGCACTTGACAGTCGACCATTAGGGTCTGGGTTCGTTAGGGAGGTTACAGCACCAGTCACTATGGTTACACACAAGACTCATCGCGAGCAAGTCACTTTTTTTTTATGATTGAGTCTCCTGCTTCCATGTTGTGTTAGGTATTCCCTGGTTAGCACTCCACAACCCCACCTTTTCATGGCCGCAGAGGGTTCTCACGGGGTGGTCGCAGGAGTGTCAGGGTAGGTGTCTCGGTGTTTCCATTGGTGCAACCACGGTGGAAAGTCCAGACAGTACCTCCACCGTGCGCATTCCCCCGAATACCTCGATTTGGCGCATGCGTGGTACTCCCACACACAGAGGTGTCCTGAAAGAAACCGTCAGGAGGATGCCTCTCAAAAATGTATCAACCCACTTACTGTACAAGTCCTCATTTAAATAATCCATGTTCCATATTCATAGTACTGCCTTTGGGTCCTTGAAAAGCACTGATATAAATTCTATGTAGCATTAGTCTATTTCCATAATATGCTTTTATATCAAAATATGAATCTCTAGTAAAGTAATAGGCATTACAAAGCAGAGTGGAGAGATTCGATTTATTCGATTTTTATTCTGATTCCCCTAATAAATGTATTCTCTTTTAGCTTGTGATTCAAATCCAGGCTCTTAGCACTGAGAATTAAAGGTCCAATGCAGCTGTTTTTATCTCAATATCAAATCATTTCTGGGTAACAATTAAGTAACTTAAAGTGATTGTTTTAAATGTAAATTGTCAAAAAGAAACAAAATGTATTTAGTTATTGTCAGAGAGGTTTGGAACTCTGTCTTATTGTTCTATTAACTAATGTACCGCCTGGTGATGTCACCAGGCAGTCCAAAACTTGATCCCACCAAAACAGGCTGAAATTTCAGGCGGTCCTTTCAAATAGCTCTTACACTAAAAGGGCATTTCCATAATTTCACTGTATTATTCCAACCTCGCAGGAAAATCATGTTTTTGGCTGCACTGAGCCTTTAAAGATGTGCTCATATACACAATTATGTTGTTTATTGATTGGGCCAGTTCACTTCGGTGGGTGTTAAATTGCTGTACAGCAATTGTGATGATAATGAAAAGTGAAGGTCTTATGCAAACAAAGCAAAAAACGTTTGTGTTAAACTGGGAGAGCATGGTATCTGAACAGTCAGTCAGTCATGCCTATACCCATACAAACCTAACTCCCTCACTCAGTCACCCACTCTCCCGTTTCTAAAAACAGTACCATGAAGAGTGTAGTATGATGAGTCATCAGTCAAATCTAAGGGTGGCCATCATCATCAACCACCACATCCAAACCCAGCACTAATGACCAACCACAGTCTGTCTGCAGTGCAGTGCACAGTGTGTTTTGTCACATTATCTGCTTTCAAAATAGATTTTCACCCATTTCACAAAGTGGAAGCCATGAAAGCAATGATGTCCCCACTCACACCCGTGGGCACATATTTGACCTGGTCATCACTGACTCCACCCTCATCAAAAGCATTCAGGTCTATGACCTCGATGTGTCTGACCACACTGGACTTGACATTCTTTCCCCTTCTAACCAAGTCCAAGCATCGCATGTGTTTCCGGAACTGGAAAAACAGACCCAGCCTGTCAGAGGACATATTGAACCTGTCTCCTACAGCTTGTTTTGTCAGTGGATGAAACTGTGAAGTTTTACAACCAATACCTGAGCAGTGCGCCTGACCTCCATGCCATAAGAACACAGGACGTCGCATTCGCTCGCTCAGCTCCCTGGTTTACTCCCGAACTAAGAAATGAAATCCACTGACGCATCCTGGACCGGCGTCTACAAACGGACCTTTCAAGAGCACCAAAGGGCCTATTCCAAGGCCCTGAACGAGGCACGGTAGACATTCCGGGAAACTCAAAGCACCTGTTTTCCACCATAAACCATCTTTTGAAACCACAGTCCCAGTTGCCCATCGAGACAACGGAAGAGCAGTTTAACAGCTTCATTTACTTTTTTTAAACAAAGGTCAGCAACATAAGGTCTCTCATCTCCAGCTCTACTACTCTCTCCTCCCACCCTTGACCCTCCACCAACGCCACCTCGGTCTCTCGCCTGCTTCCTTGAAGTCACCCAGGGAGGTATTGAGAAAACTATCTCCATAATGAAAACCTCCTGTACCTTGGATCCTATTCCAACAGCCCTGCTCAAATTATGCACCCCTGCATAACCCATATTGTTAACCACTCCCTCCAATCTGGCAGTGTCCCACCTGCATTTAAGACCGCTGTCATCAGCCCCCTTCTGAAGAAGCCCACCCTGTACCTGGAAGTGCTGGCCAATTACAGGCCAATATCCAACCTCTCCTTCCTCTCCAAGGTGTTGGAAAAAGTGGTTGCTGTACAGCTCCAGGCCTATCTCAATCATAACAACCTATTACATTTTGAGAAGTTCCAGTCAGGTTTCTGGCCGGCCCACAGCACTGAAATGGTCCTAATCAGGGTCACCAACAACCTGCTGATGGCGGCTGATGCAGGCGCCCCCTGTCTCCTGATCAGCGTTTGACACAGTTGACCACCCCATCCTCCTGGAACGCCTCCAGGACACCATCGGACTGTCAGGACCAGCTCTGAGCTGGTTCCACTCCTACCTCTCTGACAGGACTGAGTATTTGTCGCTAGGTGTTTCCAGGTACTGGACCCACCATGTCACCTGCGGTGTCCCACAAGGATCTGTTCTTGGACCCATCCTGTTCGTCCTGTACATGCTCCCTCTCGGTCGTGTCATCAGCTGGCATGGAATGTCATTCCACTGCTATACTGATGACACACAACTGTATGTAGAAACTGCCCCAAGTCCCTCTGATGCATGTGCCTGTCTGAACTGCATGTGCCTGCCTTGAGGAGATAAGGGCATGGATGAAGCATAACTTCCTTCAACTGAACCTCAGCTTAACTGAGTCCCTAAGCCCCCACCAGGTCCAGCACTCACCAATAATAACACACCTCACCATTGCAGGACAGAACATCCCTCTCTCCCACTCAGTTTCCAATCTGCGTGTAAAGCTTGATTCCTCCCTGACCTTTGACAGCCACGTCAAACAACTGTGTAAAGCGTCATTCTATCACCTCAAGAACATTGCCAAACTCCGTCCCACTTTATCTCCTCGAGGCTGGACTACTGCAACGCACTCTTCATCGGGATCCCTGGCAGCAGTCTCCAGAAGCTCCGGTACATCCAGAACAGCTGCTGCAGGACCCTGATGAGAGTGCGGCAACACCATCACATCACCCACATCCTGGCATCGCTGCACTGGATCCCCGTCTCATTCCGGATTGAATTCAAAACCCTCCTACTGACTTTCCAGCCCCTCCTTATCTCAAAGAACTGCTCTCCCGCCATAACCCCACCCACACCCTCAGGTCAAGCCTGCTCCTTCACCACCCCTGGACCAAGCGCCGCTCCTTGGGGGATCGGGCTTTAAGCTCGACCGCCCCCCAGCCTCCGGAATGCCCTCCCGGACCACCTGAAGGCACCACAGACTCTGGGCTCCTTTAAATCGGACTTTTCTCTTTAGGAAGGCTTTCTGTTGATAGCTGTGCTCTGTGGTGTCATTGTCCCTTGTAGCGTCAGTTGGGTTCTTTGTGTCAGTTGCCCTGTCTAGTTGTGTCAATTTTATTTCTATTTGGTTTTTGTTTATTTTATGCACTTTGAGATTATTGTAAATAATTATGTAATTGTCCCTTTAAACATCCTAAGATCAACATCCCCATAGTGTTCACATTTCTCTCATGTAAATGTTGTAGCTACATAGAAAGATTCAACAATTTATTTGGGAAATATCCAGTGTTTTCTTCATTACCATGCTGATTTCAAGATGTATTGGATTTATTTGTATCTGTTAAATTCATTGAATACATGTTGTTTAGTATATTTACTACATTTAGTATGTTTTTTTTTTCTTTCTCTGTGAAGTAATTTCATTTCAAGTTGTGATTTGGTTTATGTAGATACAACATTTCAATGTTGTTAACAAACAGTAACCAGAAATCTGATCTAATTTGGATATTTATACTGAGTTTGCAGCAAACAGAAGGTTCGCCACAAGTTTCCCAGAATTGTTTGCCAGAAGTTCACAGCTTGCCGCAAATTTGCTGCAAATTGGCCAAAGGTTTGCCACAACTGCTTGCCCAGAAGCCTGTTTTTTTGGTAAGGGTATGTTATGAAATGTTCTGTATGCCTCTGTAAAAACACACTCAATTATTCCCAGTCACGCAGTAGCCATGGTTTTACAGGGAACACAGATCTTCAGGAGCTAGCTGTGTAAACTGTTTTTACTGAGAACACTCAGGTCATGAGTGGAGACAGTATGCTATACAATGTCAAGGGCAAACAAGGAACTTTTTATGAGGCACACACAATGCCTTATAGGTGCATTTATAATGTTGAATGATGCACTTATAATGCATTAGAACACTTAGTATAAGCTGTTCGCCGGAGACACTGTACCATGTCAAGGGCAAACAAGGAGCTTCCATAATCCATCTACCCTTATTTTACCTAATGATCATCATAGACTTTTATAGCCATTGAAGGACATATAGTAACAACAGGACTCAGGCCAGGAGGTGGACTTCACACCTGAGTCTTTTGACGTCCATCCTGACCAAATGGAGGAAAGAGTTCTCCCTCCCAGCATCACAGATTGACCTGGAGATCCCAGCATCATTCATAGCGCAGGGAAAGGAAAGGAGACACTGTTCCTCTCACATCACCGCCTGGACCGCCACCACTGGGAAGTGCTGAGCAGGTGTAGTGTGATAGGGTGAGACGGCAGAGATCGGTACGTCCCTCCGTGACCTCCCCTGACCCCCAGTCATCCGACAGCAGTCAGGAAACACAGCCTATAAATCACTGTGGGATTATGTAGTGAAGTGTGTGTGGATAGTGAGAAAAGTTTAGTAAGACCTATGATTGAGTGTAGTCTGGCACAGGGGTGCGAAGGTGAATGGAAAGGCGCTGGAGCAACAAACCGCCCTTGCTGTCTCTGCCTGGACAGTTCCCGTCTCTCCATTGGGATTCTCTGCCTCTGACCCTATTATGGGGGCTGAGTCACTGGCTTACTGGTGCTTTCCATGCCGTCCCTAGGAGGGGTGCGTCACTTGAGTGGGTTGTAGGGGTGTAACGATCCATCTACTACATCGATGTATCGATTTATATTCCTATGATCCAACTACATCGATCTGTGCTCGGCGAGTTGGCCTTTTGGACAACATATATCAATCTAACATCGTTTTAAAATGTAATAAATCGATTGTATCGATACTAGGAAATAACCCATTGGATTTAAGCACGTCAGACTTTATATGGATGTTTTTTCTTAGCACTTTTAATGATAAAGGCTTTAAACATTACTCGATTCAGTCTGCCTATCCGTGACGTCATCGCCCGCGCCAGCAGCAGCGCAAAGGCGCAAAGACAACAAAACATAGCATGGCGGACGACAGAGGAGAAGCCGACGAGCGAGAAATTATCAAGCCACCATTGCGGTCCTTACAAGAAACAGTAATCTAGGAAACTTCACCTGCACTGTCCAGTATCCAGGTATTTATTTCAGTCACACTGGTTGAATTTTTGGCTAAAAGGTTACTGAATCGATTTCAAGTCACTGAATCGTTTCGGATCGTATCGTTCTAAATGAACCAATATCGTCCTTGAATCGTATCGACAACCACGAATCATGATACAAATCGAATCGTTGTTAAAACGAATCGTTACACCCCTAGTGGGTTGAGTCACTGATGTGATCTTCCTGTCCGGTTTGTCGCCCCCTCGGGCTCGTGCAGTGGAGGAGATCTTCGTGGACTATACTCAGCCTTGTCTCAGGGTAGTAGGTTGGTGGTCTGTTGATATCCCTCTGGTGGTGTGGGGGCTGTGCTTTGGCAAAGTGGGTGGGGTTATAT
This sequence comes from Coregonus clupeaformis, assembly GCF_020615455.1. NCBI lineage: Eukaryota > Metazoa > Chordata > Actinopteri > Salmoniformes > Salmonidae > Coregonus > Coregonus clupeaformis. The sequence goes on along the minus strand of NC_059214.1, from coordinate 27,038,406 downwards.
CCTGCCTGGTTGGCCTTGTCCGGGGGTATCGTCGGACAGGGCTACAGTGTCTCCCGACCCCCCCCTGTCTCAGCCTCCAGTATCTATGCTGCAATAGTCTATGTGCCGGGGGGCTAGGGTCAGTCTGTTATATCTGGTGTTATTCTCCTGTCTTATCCGGTGTCCTGTGTGAATTTAAGTATGCTCCCTCTAATTATCTCTCTCTCCCTCTCCCCTCTTGGAGGACCTGAGCCCTAGGACCATGCCTCAGGACTACCTGGCCTGATGACTCCTTGCTGTCCCCAGTCCACCTGGTCGTGCTGCTGCTCCAGTTTCAACTCTTCTGCCTGCGGCTATGGAACCCTGACCTGTTCACCAGACGTGCTACCTTGTCCCAGATCTGCTGTTTTCAACTCTCTCTCTCTACCGCACCTGCTATTTCAACCTCTAAATGCCCGGCTATGAAAAGCCAAGTGACATTTACTCCTGATGTACTGACCTGTTGCAACCTCTACAACCACTGTGATTATTATTTGACCCTGCTGGTCATTCTATGAACGTTTGAACATCTTGGAGAAAAATCTGTCCTTAATGGCCATGTACTGTTATAATCTCCACCCGGCACAGACAGAAGGGGACTGGACACCCCTCAGAGCCTGGTTCCTCTCTAGGTTTCTTCCTAGGTTCCTGCCTTTCTAGGGAGTTTTTCCTAGCCACCGTGCTTCTCCATCTGCATTGTTTTGGGTTTTAGGCTGGGTTTCTGTATAGCACTTTGTGACATCTGCTGATGTAAAAAGGGCTTTATAAATACATTTGATTGATTGATTGATTTAGCGAGAGCTCCTGCTGGCTATTTCTGTTCGTGTTCTAACCCCTGTTACAGCCTCACCCCGGATAAAATAACCCTTGGAACACTTTACTAGTCTGTACTGAGCTACTGTATGGGTCAGTGTCCAACTCTACAATGAAGGAAAAAAGTATTTGATCCCCTGCTGATTTTGTACGTTTGCCCACTGACAAAGACATGATCAGTCTATAATGTTAATGGTAGGTTTATTTGAACAGTGAGAGACAGAATAACAACAACAAAATCCAGAAAAACGCATGTAAAAAATGTTATAAATTGATTTGCATTTTAATGAGGGAAATAAGTATTTGACCCCTCTGCAAAACATGACTTAGTACTTGGTGGCAAAACCCTTGTTGGCAATCACAGAGGTCAGACGTTTTTTGTAGTTGACCACCAGGTTTGCACACATCTCAGGAGGGATTTTGTCCCACTCCTCTTTGCAGATCTTCTCCAAGTCATTAAGGTTTCGAGGCTGACGTTTGGCAACTCGAACCTTCAGCTCCCTCCACAGATTTTCTATGGGATTAAGGTCTGGAGACTGGCTAGGCCACTCCAGGACCTTAATGTGCTTCTTCTTGAGCCACTCCTTTGTTGCCTTGGCCGTGTGTTTTGGGTCATTGTCATGCTGGAATACCCATCCACGACCCATTTTCAATGCCCTGGCTGAGGGAAGGAAGTTCTCACCCAAGATTTGACGGTACATGGCCCCGTCCATCGTCCCTTTGATGCGGTGAAGTTGTCCTCTCCCCTTAGCAGTTCATTGGCAAACTTCAGACGGGCCTGTATATGTGCTTTCTTGAGCAGGAGGACCTTGCGGGCGCTGCAGGATTTCAGTCCTTCACGGCGTAGTGTGCTACCAATTGTTTTCTTGGTGACTATGGTCCCAGCTGCCTTGAGATCATTGACAAGATCCTCCCGTGTAGTTCTGGGCTGATTCCTCACCGTTCTCATGATCATTGCAACTCCACGAGGTGAGATCTTGCATGGAGCCCCAGGCCGAGGGAGATTGACAGTTCTTTTGTGTTTCTTCCATTTGCGAATAATCGCACCAACTGTTGTCACCTTCTCACCAAGCTGCTTGGCGATGGTCTTGTAGCCCATTCCAGCCTTGTGTAAGTCTACAATCTTGTCCCTGACATCCTTGGAGAGCTCTTTGGTCTTGGCCATGGTGGAGAGTTTGGAATCTGATTGATTGATTGCTTCTGTGGACAGGTGTCTTTTATACAGGTAACAAGCTGATATTAGGAGCACTCCCTTTAAGAGTGTGCTTCTAATCTCGGCTCGTTACCTGTATAAAAGACACCTGGGAGCCAGAAATCTTTCTGATTGAGAGGTGGTCAAATACTTATTTCCCTCAAATGCAAATCAATGTATAACATTTTTTACATGCGTGTTTCTGGATTTTTTTGTTGTTATTCTGTCTCTCACTGTTCAAATAAACCTACCATTAAAATTATAGACTTATCATTTCTTTGTCAGTGGGAAAACGTACAAAATCAGCAAGGGATCAAATACTTTTTTCCCTCACTGTATATGAGTTCCTGTTACTTTACCCTTTGATATCAATGCTTAGCTGTCTTTGGATATGGGTCACTGAAGCAATTTGCAGTGAATGTTTTTTTATTTATTTCATGGTTAATCTGTGCATGAAAGTATAAGTAATGACTGGGCAATAGGGCTCAGTTTCTAAAAACAGTACAGTGAAGTGTAGTATGATGACTCATCATCAGTCAAATCTGTGGATAACCATCATCATCAACCACCACATCCAATCCCAGAACTAACGACCAACCACAGTCTGTCTGCAGTGCGCAATGTGTTATGTCACATCATTATATACTTAAAAAATTAGATTTTCACTAATTTCACATAGTTGAAGCCATGTAAAACAGGGATAATTGTCTTTACTGCAGTGGAGGCTCCTCAGAGTAGGAAGTGGAGGACCATCCTCCTCAGTAAAAATTGTGAAACACTAAAAAAGTGATCATTTTTTGATAAAACTATTCTAAATATATTCATATGTCACCAAATAATTGATTAAAACACACTGTTTTGCAATGACGGTCTATAGTAACTTCAACAGCACTCTCTGGGGCAGCACCATGGTGTAGCCGGAGGACAGCTAGCTTCTGTCCTCTGGGTACATTGACTTCAATACAAAACCTAGGAGGCTCGTAGGCCTCACCCCCTTCCATAAACCTACATGGTAAGTATGACCACTTGACATAGATTAAGTAGATTAATCAAATCTGACATTGTTGTCAATTTCTGATCAATCTTGCATGCTTTCTCAATCAGCTGTAACTGTATGTGCACTCGTAAATCAGGTCCTTTCTTGAGTTGGGCTCTGGGATATAACAACCGTTGAGTATCTGATTTTATGGTGGATTGTGGAGGAGGGGGGGTGAGTGTGTTGGAGTATGTGAGTATATGCGTGTGTGTTTGTCCGGCATCTGTTGTGGGGGGTGGGGATGTTGGGGGGTGGTATGGGATGGACCACGGTAATTATTTGCTAGGATAATAATTGCTTGTCAATAAATTAAATGTAATACAATGGCAATCCGGGTTATATGTTAAAATCCTACGTATGAACTGCCGACATTATTACACATATTCATTGATAATGATAGAAAATAAGATATGCAAGATATTTGAATAGATACAGTGGGGGAAAAAAGTATTTAGTCAGCCACCAATTGTGCAAGTTCTCCCACTTAAAAAGATGAGAGAGGCCTGTAATTTTCATCATAGGTACACGTCAACTATGACAGACAAAATGAGAAAAAAAATTCTCCATAAAATCACATTGTAGGATTTGTAATGAATTTATTTGCAAATTATGGTGGAAAATAAGTATTTCGTCAATAACAAAAGTTTCTCAATACTTTGTTATATACCCTTTGTTGGCAATGACACAGGTCAAATGTTTTCTGTAAGTCTTCACAAGGTTTTCACACACTGTTGCTGGAATTTTGGCCCATTCCTCCATGCAAATCTCCTCTAGAGTAGTGATGTTTTGGGGCTGTCGCTGGGCAACACGGACTTTCAACTCCCTCCAAAGATTTTCTATGGGGTTGAGATCTGGAGACTGGCTAGGCCACTCCAGGACCTTGAAATGCTTCTTACGAAGCCACTCCTTCGTTGCCCGGGCGGTGTGTTTGGGATCATTGTCATGCTGAAAGACCCAGCCACGTTTCATCTTCAATGCCCTTGCTGATGGAAGGAGGTTTTCACTCAAAATCTCACGATACATGGCCCCATTCGTTCTTTCCTTTACACGGATCAGTCGTCCTGGTCCCTTTGCAGAAAAACAGCCCCAAAGCATGATGTTTCCACCCCCATGCTTCACATTAGGTATGCTGTTCTTTGGATGCAATTCAGCATTCTTTGTCCTCCAAACACGACGAGTTGAGTTTTTACCAAAAAGTTCTATTTTGGTTTCATCTGACCATATGACATTCTCCCAATCCTCTTCTGGATCATCCAAATGCACTCTAGCAAACTTCAGACGGGCCTGGACATGTACTGGCTTAAGCAGGGGGACACGTCTGGCACTGCAGGATTTGAGTCCCTGGCGGCGTAGTGTGTTACTGATGGTAGGCTTTGTTACTTTGGTCCCAGATCTCTGCAGGTCATTCACTAGGTCCCCCCGTGTGGTTCTGGGATTTTTGCTCACCGTTCTTGTGATCATTTTGACCCCACGGGGTGAGATCTTGCGTGGAGCCCCAGATCGAGGGAGATTATCAGTGGTCTTGTATGTCTTCCATTTCCTAATAATTGCTCCCACAGTTGATTTCGTCAAACCAAGCTGGTTACCTATTGCAGATTCAGTCTTCCCAGCCTGGTGCAGGTCTACAATTTTGTTTCTGGTGTCCTTTGACAGCTCTTTGGTCTTGGCCATAGTGGAGTTTGGAGTGTGACTGTTTGAGGTTGTGGACAGGTGTCTTTTATACTGATAACAAGTTCAAACAGGTGCCATTAATACAGGTAACGAGTGGAGGACAGAGGAGCCTCTTAAAGAAGAAGTTACAGGTCTGTGAGAGCCAGAAATCTTGCTTGTTTGTAGGTGACCAAATACTTATTTTCCACCATAATTTGCAAATAAATTCATAAAAAATCCTACAATGTGATTTTCTGGATTTTTTTTCCTCAATTTGTCTGTCATAGTTGACGTGTACCTATGAGGAAAATTACAGGCCTCTCTCATCTTTTTAAGTGGGAGAACTTGCACAATTGGTGGCTGGCTAAATACTTTTTTCCCCCACTGTATATATTTTTAAATAGTTATATATAGAGGTGACAGCATTGGAAATGCTTTCGGTGGCTAATCTGCTTCTGTTTTGTGCGTGGCACTGTGTGCTGTTTTCGATGGATGGGTCCTGGCCTCTCGGGGCCCTAGGGATCCGGAGGGATGTGGGTGGGATGCCGATCACTGGGATGACGGCTCAACTTGGGATGGGGAGGGGCTTTAGTGGAGAACAATTGAAGGGATACTTAGTAGCAATGCAAATATCATGGTACAGCTATATGGACACTCAATCATTTTTATGGTAAATTTACAAACATATATAATGATAAATAGACTTGAAACTTGTATCTCATTATGGTGTATGATGAAATTAGCCAGTTATAATTGTAATGGCTTAGCTGATAATAACAAAAGAAGAACAATATTTACATGGCTCAAAGAGAAGGAATATAATATATATTGTTTACAGGAAACTCATTCAACAATTCTAGATGAAGTTGTGTGGAAAAAGGAATGGGGGAGTGAAATATACTTCTCCCATGGGCAATTTCGATCCGAATGTGCAAATTGTCCAAATAGATACGCAAGGTAGATGGATTATTTTAAATATGTTATTGGACAATAAACAGATATGGCTCATTAACATTTACGGACCAAATAATGATGATCCACACTTCTTTGACAATATATATAATAAATTATCAACCCTGCAAGCAATTCAAGACAATATTATTATGGTGGGGGATTATAATACTGTTTTAAATAGCTCAATGGACCGTAAAGGAAATCACACCACAAACAATCACCCACATGCTCTTAAGGAAATCGTGAATGTCATGGATACATTAGAACTAGTAGATATATGGAGGCTTAAATATCCTGATCTAGTGAGATATACATGGCGGAGACTCAATCAAGCTAGTCATCTTGACTTCTTTCTTATCTCATTCTCGTTGGCACCAAAAGTTTAAAAAGTGTTGATAGGGGACAGAATGCGGTCAGACCATCATATAATTGGCATATACATTACTCTTACTGAATTTCCACGTGGGCAAGGATATTGGAAATTTAATCAAAGCCTATTGGATGATAATTTATTTTTAACTAGGACAAAGGAATTTATAACTGACTTTTTCCGACATAACATAGGTACAGCAAATCCCCTTATTGTATGGGACACCTTTAAATGTGCCTTTAGAGGCCATGCAATTCAGTACTCATCTCGAAAACAAAAGAAATTTAGGTCAAAAGAGTTTATACTAACAAAGGAAATAGAAAGTCTAACAGAACAGATAGATGGCAATAAAAACTGTAACATAGAGGCTCAGAATAAATTAGAGGAAAAACAAAAAGAAATGGAGAAACTTACTCAAGAAAGATCAAGTGTAATATATTATAGAAATAAAGCAAACAGGATGGAATATGGGGAAAAATGCACCAAATTCTTTTTTAATCTTCAACATAGGAATGCTACCAAAAATAATTGAATGAAATTGGTTACAATTGACGGAGTAACCCACGATTCATCAAATGATATTCTGAAGAAGGAAATAAGGTACTTTAAGCATATGTTTTCGTTTCAGTCGCCTCCATCTCCTCTAACTGAAGCTAATTGTAGAGATTTTTTTCTATTGATAATGTAAAATTAACAGCCAAACAGAAAGACTCATGTGAAGGTGAAATTACAGAGGAGGAACTTCTGGATGCAATTAAAGACTTTAAGTCTGGAAAAACTCCAGGGTTGGATGGCATACCAGTCGAAGTATACCAAACCTATTTTGATAAACTAAGAGGACCGCTATTAGCATGTTTTAACCACTCCTATGTAAATGGTAGATTATCTGACACTCAAGAAGAAGGTCTGATCTCATTATTACTGAAACAGGATACAAGTGGAAAATATAAAGATCCAGTCCATTTTAAAAATTGGAGGCCCCTTACACTTCAGTGTTGTGATGCAAAAATTCTAGCAAAATGTATAGCGCATAGAATTAAAAAGGTATTGTCGGATATTATTCATTCTAATCAGACAGGTTTTTTACAAGGAAGATACATTGGAGATAATAAAAGGCAAGTATTGGAAACAATAGAACATTATGGAAAATCGGAGAATCCAGGCCTGCTATTCATAGCAGACTTCGAAAAGGCATTTGATAAAGTACGACTGGGGTTTATATATAAATGCCTGGAGCATTTCAATTTTGGTGAATCTCTTATAAATTGGGTCAAAATCATGTATAGTAACCCTAGATGTAAAATAGTAAATAATGGCTATTTCTCAGAAAGTTTTAAACTGTCAAGAGGAGTGAAACAAGGTTGTCCACTATCGGCATATCTATTTATTGTGGCCATCGAGATATTAGCTATTAAAATCAGATCCAACAATAATATCAGAGGATTAGAAATCCAGGGCTTAAAAACAAAGGTGTCATTGTACGCTGATGATTCATGTTTTCTTTTAAATCCACAACTAGAATCACTCCACAGCCTCATAGAGGATCTAGATACATTTTCTAACCTCTCTGGATTACAACCAAATTATGACAAATGTACTATATTACGTATTGGATCAATAGAAAATACAATTTTTACATTGCCATGTAGTTTACCAATAAAATGGTCTGATGGTGATGTGGATATACTCAGAATACATATCCCAAAGGAAATAAATGATCTCACTTCAATAAATTATAATAGAAAGTTAACAAAAATAGATAAGATCTTGCAACCATGGAAAGGTGGGTGCCTGTCAATTTGTGGAAAAATCACCCTGATTAACTCTTTAGTATTATCCCAGTTTACCTATTTGCTTATGGTCTTGCCTACGCCTAGCGAACAGTTTTTTAAATTATATGAGAAAAAAATATTCCATTTTATTTGGAACGGCAAGCCAGACAAAATTAAACGGGCCTATTTATATAATGAATATGAATTCGGAGGACAGAAATGATTAAATATTAAAGCATTAGACCTATCACTAAAAGCTTCAGTCATACAAAAGTTATACTTAAATCCAAACTGGTTCTCTAGCAAATTAGTAAGATTGTCTCACCCAATGTTCAAGAATGGCCTTTTCCCCTTTATTCAGATTACAACCACTCACTTTCAGTTATTTGAAAAGGAAATCATCTCCCAGATATCACTATTTCTAAAACAAGCCATAGAAAGTTGGTTGCAATTTCAATTTAATCCTCCAGAAACGACAGAACAAATAATGCAACAAATATTGTGGTTACAATTTTTGTGGTGGCAAATTTTGTTGACTTTTTGTTGAAGAACCCTCTCTGGGGTACATGCGAATTAAAACCGAGGTTCGACCTCTGCCTGAGATCAGTTTCATGAAAAAGGATGAAAAACTGAGGGCGTTCAATACCAATTGGTATCAAAAGTATAGCTGGTTAACAGGGAGCCTTTCATCAAGCCGCCTGTATTGCTGGCCTTGCCTGCTTTTTTGGAAAGTCTGAGCCTTGGGCGAAAGAGGGGTACAGTGACCTGAAGAACATCGATCGTTCAGCTAAACGACAAAACAAAAGCAGGGAGCATATAAATGCCCACATCAGATTCAAGCTTCTGGGAAAAAGCCGCATTGATCATGACGAAGGTCTGCAAATTCAAACTGCGCATCACAACGAAAGGGAAAGCTCCTCTAACAAGTGCAACGACAAGGAGCTTGCAGCGGTATTTGCACGTTACGATGCTTGCTGAATTTATGGAACTTTCTACTGTCTTTTCTGGGATGTCGAAATCAATTCAGAATGATTTGATAGCTTCCAACGCATCATCCATTAAAAGTTTGATTAAAGAGAGTTTGACGCAGCGCTTTTTTTCGTGCGCGCTCAAGTAGGCTTTCCACTTTCCTTCGGTATTTATTTAGCAAAGATGATAACACATAATCACTCCGGACAGACACAAGTTAAAACTCATTACATAAATGTTGCAGAAGCCTAGGCTACACCTAAACATTCGAGATTTGACATGTTGTATGGGATGAAAACGAGACTATTTTTCAGTCTCATCAACTGTAGGCTACTAATAAGAGCATATGCATACAGCCTATGTGCGCTGTCCATTTGGTCAGGGTAACTAATTGGTAACGTTATGTATTTATAGTCCATTTTTGTGTCAGGAGAAAATGTGAATGTGATCAAATTTGGTTTATATTCAAAATTGGGCTGACTAGGCTGTCTATACGTTTTCAATCCAAAATAATTAACTGGAAATAATCAACATAATAGTGATGACACATTTTTTATAAGGCCTACAGTTGCATAGGCCTGCATGATGCAAACATGCATAAAGCAAGCTCAGCCCTGTGAGTTCTATTGTCTATCAGTTGTTTTCTCTGTGTCTGGGTAGAGGAAATCCCCCTTCTAATCTAGTCTAAATATAATTCATATGAACAAGTATAAGGTTGCTGCAGTTTGACAGGGTTCTCAGTTTTTGTGACCTGATTAGGAACAACTGGTCCCATCATAGCCCTTATAAAACCTTTTTGCAACTGATTAATCACTGTCATACCTTATAGGCTCCAGAGTTTTCCTGGTTAGGTTAACAGATAAGGAAAAACTCTGGTCCCCAGGGGGAAAAAGTTGCCCCCCCCCCCCCACTCTGGGACCTATGGTGCCACCAGTCTGTTCAGTTATCGTCAGGTATGTGGATGATCAGGGCTTTATTCAGATAGTCCAGGTAGCGATGATTAGCTGTTCAGGAGTCTTTAATCCAAAGAGACATGGACAAACGTGATGTTCAAACCTACGATGGTGCAGCTGTAATGGAATGTATCTGCTATTTGTATTTCCAGCTAAGTCCTCTCCTGTTCCCTGATTTAAGAAGTGACCACTCCACTACCATTGTCAACTCTCTCCTGACATGGACTGAAGCCACGTCTCATGTGCCCGCTCATCCACTGGCACATTGAATGTTTCCTCTCCAAGCACTGTGAGTACCGCTATCAATTTTCTCTCATTACTGTATGTAGAGTCAATCACATACACAAACACATTCACATTATTACACATCAATGATTTTACTCCTTGCTTGGACTAACTCATTCTTAGCTCTTTTGTCTAACTGAGTAGTGTGTTGTGTTATTGTTTGTCTTCCCAGTCAAATCCTGTCCTGCACTGAAGTCAAACCTCTGAAAACCTCAACTCATGCCTCATACCCTCATTCAATCACTGCTGTGATCCCTTCCCAACACTGTAAGTAGCCCTCTCATTCCCATTCCCCATAATATTGTACTATAAATGTCTTTATTAAATGCTTTAGGTTAAAATAATTACTCTTTGACGATTTTTGAAATACACTTTGACGTCTCCATGTGTTCCGCGCCTCAATTTTTCAAGTCTCCAGCCTCAACTGCTTGACTGATAATCTACCCACAAACACAGATACTGGAACGTCACATATAGTCATTTTTTCACAGCAGGAGCAGAACAACGATTCCCTTCTTTCAAATACGGATGTGATGATATGTGTCAAATCGTATTGTTTCAGTTAGAGGTGTTTTGAATGATTGATTTGTTTACACTTCTTGGTGGTTGAGTTAACTGCCTCAGCAATCACAGGAGTTTGTTTTCTTTCTGTGAGAGGTGGGAGGTCGGGTAGGTGGCGAGGGTGTGTGTGTCAGGAGCGGAGAAAGTGTGCCTGCCATACCATGTCAAGGGCAAACAAGGAGCTTTCTATGAGGCACACACATAATGCCTTATAGGTGCATTTATAATGCCAAATGCTATAAGCTGTCCACCGGAGACACTGTACCATGTCAAGGGCAGACACGGAGCTTCCATAATTAATCTCACGTTATGTTACCTATGTTCATCATAGACTCTTATTATTCTGATTCCACTAATAAATGTAATCCCTTTTAGCTTGTGATTCAAATGCAGGCTCTTAGCATTGAGTATTAAAGAGGTGCTCATATATGCCATTATGTTGTTGTTTATTGATTGTGTCAGTTCACTTCGGTGGGTGTTAAATTGCTGTACAGCAATTGTGATGAAAATGAGAAGTGAAGGTCTTATGCAAACAAAGCAAAACACTCTCCACGTTGTGTTAAACTGGGAGAGCATGGTATCTGATCAGTCAGTCAGCCTGCCAGAAAGTGTTTTTCATTGTGCCTAATGCCTATACCCATAATAATATATACCATTTAGCAGACGCTTTTATCCAAAGAGACTTAGTCATGTGTGCATACATTTTACATATGAGTGGTCCTGGGAATCAAACCCACTACCCTGGCGTTACAAGTGCCATGCTCTACCAACTGAGCTACAAAGGACGGTAGAAACCCATCTCCCTCACTCACTCCCTCACTGTCCCGTTTCTAAAAACCGTACAGTGAAGAGTGTAGTATGATCAGTCAAATATGTGGGTGCACTCTTAGAATAAAAAGTGCTGTCTAGAACCTTAAAGGGTTCTTCGGCTGTCCCCATAGGAGAACCCTTTGAAGAACCCTTTTTGGCTGCAGGTAGAACCTATTTGGGTTCCATGTACACTGTAAAACCATGAAACGTGACACGTTTATAACCTTAAAGTCAGTGTTTAAAACTTAAACATTAGCCATTTAGATTTGTCATTAAGTGTTCTCATCCTAAACACAAGCGTTTAGAATGCAAGATTAAACATGATAGTCAGCTTTTTCCAGTCCAACCAGGAGAACACCTATATCTCCTAAGTGTTCAGATTTTAAACACTATTGTTTACTTCCCCATTGTCCTGTTTAGAATGCATTTAGTCTTTAGAAATTGATGTGACTTTCCATGCCTTTTATTAAGATCAGTGTTAGGAATGTCTTTCACCTTACCTACGTTTCAGCACAATTGAACAGGTCATTTGATTAAATAAATATTTTAAATCGGCTGGTGTTGTTGTTACTCGACTGTGTTGAGTTCATTTCCGTTACCTCTCTGAGTGAAAAAGATGTGGGAGCGGCCTCATCATATTTCCCAGCATGCTGTGTGCATGTTGATTTTTAGAATAGTTTGTTTTGATATATAAATATGCAAATACTGCTTTACACCCTACAGTGTTAAAACAACACCCCCAGTGTTTAGTGTTTAAAACCTAAACGCCTTGTGCTGAATAAACATGTTCATGTGTTTAAAAGGTTTTACAGTGAGTAAACATGTTCTGGTATTTATAATCTAAACATTGTGATGCATTTTCATTGAAATTCTAAATGCCTTGACACGTTTAAAAAGTGTTACAGAAAAGTGTTTAGTTATGTGTTCTGATCTTAAACACTTGGATTTACCCTTTTTGGTTCCAGGAAGAACCCTTTGGGGTTCCATGTAGAACCCAGCCTGGAGCCAAAACGGTTTCTACCTGGAACCAAAAAGGGTTCTCCTATGGGGACAGCCGAAGAACTGCTTTGTAGCCATCATCAACCACCACATCCAAACCCAGCACTAACAAACAACCACAGTCTGTCTGCAGTGCAGTACAAATGGATTATCACCCATTTCACAAAGTGGAAGCCATGAAAAACATAGGCTGACGTTTATTGTCATGAGTCTTGTCCTAGAGGCAGGACTGAGTGATTTCCCCTTAGTAAAAATTAGCTATATTGTAAAAATTTATGAAAACAAAAATTAGCTTGTTGGTCTTCATTTAGGGTTAGGCATTAATGTTAGCAGTGTGGTTAAGGTTAGGTTTAGGTTTAAAATCAGATTTTATGACTGTGGCTGTGCCAGCTAGTGACCACTCTGCAGAGCTGCCTCCAGGGCAAGATTCATGACAGAAAATGCTAACTTGCATGAAAAACTGAAGAATCGTCTTTTATGATAATCTACCCGCACACACAAACCCAGATACGGGATGGCAGAGGTAGTCAGTAATTTTTTCAGAGCAGGAGCAGAACAACGATTCCCTCCTTTAAAATATGGCTATAAGGTGAATGCACCAATTTGTAAGTCGCTCTGGATAAGAGCGTCTGCTAAATGACGTAAATGTAAATGTAAATATACTTCTACTCTAATGGGTTCTTGTTCCAAGGGCCTGGCAGATTGTATTGTTTCAGTTAGAGGCGTTTTGAATGATTGATTGATTTGTTTACACTTCTTGGCGGTTGAGTTAAGTACTTCACCAATCACAGGGTTTTGTTTTGTTTATGTGAGAGGTGGGGGGTCGGGTAGGGGGCCAGGGTGTTTGTGTGTGAGGGGGGGGGGGTGGGGGCATTCAGATATGAGAATGCTAAATCTGTTTGTGTTTTTAGGTATGCTCTCCAGTAGGAGAGGTTAGGGGCGTTGTGAGCATACCATCCAGCTAGACAAAGGTATGGTAGAACGATTAGTTACCGGAGTGTAACTCCAGTTCTATGAGTGGAGCGGGGCCCCATAGGGGAGCTCTGCTCCTAATGGTTTACCCTCTGCCCTAAGGCAGCAGCAGCCTGAGACAAAATTATGCACACACCTACAGCCAATAGGAGTACAGGTGTCCCTATAAGAGGGGGTGCCTCCCCTCAATCAGCCTCCCGATATATTTTTCTTCAGCGAGACTAGAGAGGGTCGGCAGGGCCTTAAGTCCTATGGGGCTCCGCTCCACTCATAGAACTGGAGTTACACTCCGGTAACTAATCGTTCTATATCGTGGAGCTCCGCCCCATAGCGTAGCGCTCCAAAATGTACTCCCTGCCGAGCCTAACACTTCCCATCGAAACGAGAAAGTCAAGCCTAGCAATGGCTGCAACCGAGTCCCGCAGTACTGCAACTAAAAACCCCTACGGGCGTCACAATATACCGCGTCATCGGTTAAAAAACCCGCCCCACCTAGTCCAATGGCAATGCCAATGACTAGTGGGCAGATCACCAGAATAGAAGCCATACTAATCTGTACTAGCAGATAGATGTGCCTCAATATCCTGTGAAAACACTACCGACCACTAATGGAATGACATCAAGTGTCACTCTACATTATGAACGCGGTAGACCGCCTCACTCACTCGATGGAATCCCAGAGATTAGTGGGCAGGAACAAAAACATGAGTCATACTAACTGAACAAGCAGATAGATGACCTCATATTCTGTTAATCAACGCATGCCTCTACTGTACTGATCCTGTCAGTCAGGATTCATGTCACAAAATATGTTTTCTTATCCAAAGCGGACCTGATGGAAACCCAGTCCATAGTCCTGCTTTTCCCTCTCTTCCTAGCTCCAGATCTCCCTTCAGCTATGCTGAGTACAGACCGAGCCAAAGAGTTAGAAAACACATCTGTCAAAAACACGTCTTCCTAACCAAAGCGGACCTGATGGAAACCTGTGTCCACAGTCCTGCTTCTTCTCTCTTTCTTGCTCAAGATCTCCCTTCAGCCACGGTGAGTACAGATCGAGCCAGAGAATTAGAAGACATATCTAAGAGATAGAAACGGATAAATGGAGACGGCGTCGACCAGGATGCTGCTCTACAGATATCCTCTACTCCTGTTCCTCTAAAAAGGGCAGTAGAAGCCGCTACTCCACGAGTGGAGTGAGCTCTGATACCCTGAGGCAATTGCCGCCCTGCTACCTCATAAGCTGTCTCAATGCCTTCACAAAGCCAGTGAGACAGCCTCTGTTTTGAAAGTGGTCTACCTAGTGCAGCCGCACCGTGACACACAAACAACTGAGGCGATGACCTAATCGCTGCTGTGCGCTCGACGTAACACGCCAAAGCGCGTACCGGGCACAGGCGATGGAGCTTCTCACTCCTCTCTCTATGAGGAGGAGGAGAAAAAGCCCACAGCTCCACGGTCTGTGACCTATATGAACTCTTAATAACCTTAGGCACAAATGCCGGGTTAGGACGTAACACTGCTCTGCTCAGGTCACCATTGATGGCCAGGCAGTCAGGTCTCGTCGAAAGAGCACACAAATCACTGACCCGCTTAGCTGTAGTCAAAGCGAGCAACAGTGCTGTCTTTATAGACAGCATCTTGAGGGGTATTTGATTCAATGGCTCGAACGGCGACTTACATAGCGCTTCGAGTACCAAAGCCAAATCCCACTGAGGAAGCGTGACTCTAGGTGTTGGCCTAAGTCGCCGCGTTCCTAATAGGAAGCATTTCACTAGAGGGTGACTAAAGACATTGTCTCTGCCAAAACCCTCATGACAAGCTGAAATCGCTGCTGCAAACACTCTAATCGTGGCAGGCGATTTTTGCTTATCAAACATGAGCTGCAGAAAAGAGAGAATACTCTCCACCTGACAGCTCATGGGGTCCACACCTTGTGTGACACACCATCGTGAAAACACGTTCCGTCTACTGGCATACATCTTAGAATTGGAACTGGCACGTGAACCCTGTATGGTCCTGATCACTGCATCAGATAACCCACGGCGCTCTAGCCTGTCCCTCTCAGCAGCCAGGCCTTCAGTGGTTGGCCGATTATGGGCAATTTCCCTATCGTGCCAGCCGCCTGAGACAACGCGTCCCGTCGATGTGGAATTGGCCAAGGTGGCGCAATCAACATCTGACTCATCTCCGCAAACCACGGAGCCCCCGGGCGATCGGGCGCTATCAGTATCACTGACAGCCCCCTGACCTCACCCTGGCTAGCAGTGGGAGAATGCAGGACAGCGGAGGGAATGCATACAGGAGAACTCTCGGCCACGGTTGGTGCGCAAAGGCGTCCCTTCCCAGTGGCGGTTCGTCCTGTTCCCTCAGAGAGAACCACAGAGGACATTGCGCGTTCACGCGTGACGCGAATAGGTCCACCTCGGCTCTCCCGAATTGTTCCCAAATCTGGAGAACAATGTCTGGATGCAGACACCACTCGTCGTCTCGAGGACCCCCTCTTGACATGAGGTCTGCTCCTACGTTCAAGTAGCCCGGAATGTGTGCTGCTCTCAATGAGTGAAGGTGCTCGTGAGCCCACAGCCACAATTCCTCTGCTGCCCGATGGAGAGCAGGAGACCTGACTCCACCCTGGCGATTTATGTGGGCTACTGTGGTCCGGTTGTCTGACCAGACCAGCACATCGCGACCCCGAAGGGTAGACGCGAAGTGGGTCAGAACCAGTCGAACCGTTTCCAACTCTAGGAGGTTGATGTGACGACCTGATTGAGGCCACACACCTCCTATCGCTTGTGTCTGACATGTCCCTCCCCATCCCGTCAGGGACGCATCCGTGAATACTGGGATGTGAGAGGACACCTTTCCTATCGGGACTCCGTGCGTGAGAACGCGCGAGTTTCTCCAATAGTTTAGGTCTGCACTGAGCGAGAAGGGAACCACCACCAACCGATGACGTTGACGCAATGGGTCTAGTCTTAGTTGGGCGAACCATCGCTGCGTCCTGCGCATGTGCAGGAGTCCAAGCGGAACCACAGAGTGGGCTGACGACATGAGACCCAAAAGTGACATGATCGACAGCGCCGTCACCGTGTGATTCGGACGACACTTCCTTAGGGCTAGCAACAAGGCTACCCTTCGGGGGTCCGAAATTCGAGCCCTCATCCTCACAGCGTCTAGCTGTATCCCCAGGTAGACAATCTGATGAGTGGGCCAGGGCGCGCTCTTTTTCCAATTCACAGCGAACCCCAGACTTGTGAGATGCATCACTGTCTGTGTTGTGTGAGTGATCGCCAGCTCTGCTGACGGGCGAGAACCAGTAGGTCGTCCAGGTAGGCTAGTAGCCGTATTCCCTGACGACGCAACAGTTCCAATGCCGCCTCCACACACTTGGAAAATGTGCGAGGTGCCAGGGCGTACCCAAATGGCATCCTCGTGTATTCGTACGCCACCCCTTGAAAGGCGAACCGCAGAAACTTCCTGTGACGCGGCTGAACCGGCACATGAAAGTACGCGTCCTTTAGGTCTATGCTCGTACAAAAGTCCCCTCTCTGGACACATTCCAGCAGACGTTTTGTCGTTAGCATTCGGAAGGGCCGTTTGGTTATGCTCTCGTTGAGAATGCGTAAATCCAAAATCGGCCTCACTCCCCGTCTTTTTGGGCACTAGGAAATAAGGCGAATATAGCCCTTTGTTCCTTTGCTCCCCGGGAACTACTGTCACCGCCTCCTTCGCCAAAAGTTCCGTAATCTCTGTCATCAGAGCGGCCACTTTGTCTGGCGTTTTCATCACCGTCTCCACCACTCCCCTGAACGGGGGTGGGGTCCGGTGGAATTGGAGAGCATAACCCTTCTGCAATGTCTGTTCTAGCCAGCGTGAGAGGGTGCAGCTTCTTCGCCACTGCCAGCAATGCAGAGAAAGTGGCTGGGCGCGAAGCTGTGGTGCATCCAGTAGGAAGGACCTGTATTCCTCTATGGCCCTTACCGCCACTGTTCCCCAACATTGAAGTGGTGGAACAGCCCAAGGTGGGCCTCCCGTGAAAGGGAGAGGAAATGCGTTCTGAGAAAGAAAGAGGAGTAGGGACATCGGTTAAACCCGTAACCGTCGTATTCCTGCCCTCCTTGAACGCATCGCGGGTCTGAATTGCGCTGACCGAGGCCACAGCCTGCGGCAGGGCACCATCCCCAGCAAGCGATTGCGTCATCTTAGGTGACTGCAATTCGCTATCAGAGCCTCTTCACTACAGTACTCCTAGAAGTCTGTAGTATGAGGTCTCTATGAGGTAAAACAAGGCGGCGCCTTGATACCTTCTTAACTTTCACCTTCTGTGTGTGTTCAACTCTGCACCCCTGGTGGGTTGATTCACGCTCAGTGTGGTGAGTACTGGCTCGTTCTGTCAGGGGAGCTGATACTTTGGTTATACCCATAACGCTAGTAATCCTGCCCTCCGTGAACGTAGCATGGGTCTGAATCGCATTAACAGAGACCTTGGACTGCGATAATGCGCCGTCCCCAGATAGCTGCTGTGTTACAATGCCTGTGGGCGCCGATACTCTGGGCACCTTGGTGACCGCGGTAATCGGGCCCTCCGTGAACGCAGCATGGGTCTGGCTCGTACTAGTGGAGACCTTAGTCTGTGCTAGTGCGCCATCCCCAAATAGCGGCTGCATCCTCATGTCAGAATCTGACCGGGACTGCTGCCTTCTATGTAAAGCACTTCTTATACGTGAAGTGTGATGTGACGACCTGATTGAGGTCTTCTGGATACCTACTCTTAGTGCCTGTTCAGCAACGCACCCTCGGTTGGCTGAACGGCTCTTAGAGAGGTAAGGAAGAGAGGGTGAGATTTGAACGCTCTCGGACGTATTATGGAAAAGAGGCTCTTTTTTGACAAAGTCAGGTGGAGCCAACTCTTTATTAAACACATCAACAAAAGCATTTACATCAGCACCCGTCCCTTCAACCGAAGGGTGGGGGGGAACAGTGGGCACGTTCGACACCATCGATGCGTCCTCCATCCTCTCCCCCGCGTCCCGTCACGTACGCCTCCTCTTGCCTCCCTTGGAGGGCCAGGTCGGCGTCCTCGTCACCTCCCTCGCTGGCTGTAGTGGGGCTACCGTAGCTGCTGGGAGGGCCGAGCCCGCTCCCTTGCTGCTCGTGGCCGCCGGATGACGCCGATTACGCCGCCTCGTCGTAGACCCCGGTCTACTTAGAGGGGCGGAGGTAGATGGCCTTTGGGGAGGAGGGGGGCCGAGTCGTCCTGCCAATGGCAGGTGCTTGGCCAACTGCTTCTTCTCCTCCTCCAACTTCGAAAAACGCTCCGTCGCCTCTTTGACTGCGACCCCAAAGAGGCCGCGCCAGAGAGGGGGGCGTTCAAGAGAGACGTCCTGTCTGCCTCTTTCATGGAAGTCAAAGACAACCAGAGGTGTCGTTCCCCGACCACCGAAGTGGCCATGGATCTCCCCGCGCAGACTGCGGACGCCTGTGTAAGGTGGAGTATGGCGCCAGAAATTCTGGACGCCTCCTCCACCTCCTCCGGTGCCATCTCTGTCTTACCCGTGGTTAAACGGGACAGAGAGGCCGCCAAGAGGGCAATGTTGTTAGCTGCTGCTACAGCTTGGGCTCCCAACCCAAAAGACTTCTCTAACAGCGACGCTGTGAGTCGGTCCTTCTGGGATGGCAACGTGGCCTTCTTGGAAGAGGGCCAAGGGCTCGAACCCGGTACGAGATACGCCGCCATGGCGCTCTCTAACCTGGGGATTCCCTGACCCTGAAGTCTTCCTTCCACTCTCGTGAATGGGAGATACGCTTTTACAGGCGAACGCGCCGCTAAAGGTGCCTCCCACGAGCCTCCAACGTACCTAGCCAAAGAAGGCATGGCAGGAGCCACTGGCTCTGCCGCCTTCCTTGGCCTGGAATAAGGACCGCCCTCCATCATATCAACCTCCGGTGCGGAGGGAAGAGGGGGCAGCTTTATTGCCGTTGAGCAGCTCTCTCAATGAGACCCGGAAAATCCGCTCTCAGAGAGGCTGCAGCGAAAGAGAGAGCTTCTGATCTCTCAGAGCTCGTATCCCCTTCGCTATAGGGACTACAAGCCCTCTCGCTCTCCAAAGGAAAGGGGGGCATGAAAGTATGAGGGACGGGGTCCGACTGTTCCATTGGAATGCCAGACCCCTCCTCAAAATCCCTATCTTCCCCCGAGTCTGCGCCGTCGGACGACGCCTGTGAAGCAGAGGCTAGTATCGACAACACATCCTCAAGGGGGATGTCCTCCCTGAAAAACGCCCAACGCTGCTTCCTCTCCTTTAAAGAAAGGAGGGCGCAGGAGGCGCAATTCGGGGGACTACAGACGCCTTCCTTGGCATGCTGGGATCCCAAACACACGAAACATAAGTCGTGGTGGTCACCGGCCGCCATGGAAGTGCATCTGCACTGAGCTCTGAAAAGAGCTTTTGGGGGTGGAAAATCTCCCGGTGTGCTCATTTAGACGACGTTGATGACTGGAATATCAACGGCGTTTTCGTCCTGAGTCTTCGTGCTTCGTCTCTTCTTGGCTCTTCAGTCTAGTCATCCAGTCGCTGAAGAAAAAGGGAGGCTGATTGAGGGGAGGCACCCCCTCTTATAGGGACACCTGTACTCCTATTGGCTGTAGGTGTGTGCATAATTTTGTCTCAGGCTGCTGCTGCCTTAGGGCAGAGGGTAAACCATTAGGAGCAGAGCTCCCCTATGGGGCGGAGCTCCACGATATAGAACAGCTTCTGACTCCCTCTCTAATCTTCTCTTTATTCTGTTGGTGTTTGGTCTCTATCTCTGTCTGTTTGGTGTGTAATGACCCAGTAGGCGTATGGGCCAGCTTCTAGTTGCACAGCTGTCTCCCTGCCTTAACGCCTCCATCACTCAACACTGGTGTCTGCTTCAATCATGGATCTGTTCTGTTTGGAGCTTAAACAGCATTGCTTTGTTTTTAACCAAATGATTTACCTATTTAAGGCAGTGGTAATTGAAAGTGGTAATGTTCAAGTCTTTATGTAGCATTGTCTCTGTAGTCTTTGATTCTCTTTTTCTCTTTTCATGTTCCTAATTTTCTTAGAGCAGAGTTTTTGGGTAGGGCAAGGTTATGATCACAGGTTAACCTTTCAGCCAGAAAATGCCTCAATAAAAGGTGATGCATTTACCCCCTGTAAGTTTAAGCCCTTGGTTCTCGATATCTACTAAGCTAACATATGGAATTGTTCTAAGATAGTCATACCATGGATCATTTAGCTATTAAATATGGCATTTTTGGACCCTTGTAGTTATAAAAAAATAAAAAAGATTTAATAACATATTGCATTTGGCTTTTACTGCTATAGCCCATAGAAACGCATTGAATAACATATTCATGAATGGCAAAACAGACGGTCAAAAAATAAATAATAAGGAATAAGGTTTTGAAGTGTCTGTCCTATATCTAGGAGATATAAAAAACTCAGGGATGATACATTTTTCAGACCCAGATTTAGTCACTTTGGTTATGGCACTTTTCACATCCTATTCACTTTTGTGCCAAAAGTTTCTCAATCCTTTTTATATACCCTTTGTTGGCAATGACACAGGTCAAACGTTTTCTGTAAGTCTTCACAAGGTTTTCACACACTGTTGCTGGTATTTTGGCACATTCCTCCATGCAGATCTCCTCTAGAGCAGTGATGTTTTGGGGCTGTCGCTGAGCAACACGGACCTTCAACTCCCTCCAAAGATTTTCTATGGGGTTGAGATCTGGAGACTGGCTAGGCCACTCCAGGACCTTGAAATGCTTCTTACGAAGCCACTCCTTCGTTGCCCGGGCGGTGTGTTTGGGATCATTGTCATGCTGAAAGACCCAGCCACGTTTCATCTTCAATGCCCTTGCTGATGGAAGGAGGTTTTCACTCAAAATCTCACGATACATGGCCCCATTCATTCTTTCCTTTACACGGATCAGTCGTCCTGGTCCCTTTGCAGAAAAACAGCCCCAAAGCATGATGTTTCCACCCCCATGCTTCACATTAGGTATGCTGTTCTTTGGATGCAACTCAGCATTCTTTGTCCTCCAAACACGACGAGTTGAGTTTTTACCAAAAAGTTCTATTTTGGTTTCATCTGACCATATGACATTCTCCCAATCCTCTTCTGGATCATCCAAATGTACTCTAGCAAACTTCAGACGGGCCTGGACATGTACTGGCTTAAGCAGGGGGACACGTCTGGCACTGCAGGATTTGAGTCCCTGGCGGCGTAGTGTGTTACTGATGGTAGGCTTTGTTACTTTGGTCCCAGATCTCTGCAGGTCATTCACTAGGTCCCCCCGTGTGGTTCTGGGATTTTTGCTCACCGTTCTTGTGATCATTTTGACCCCACGGGGTGAGATCTTGCGTGGAGCCCCAGATCGAGGGAGATTATCAGTGGTCTTGTATCTCTTCCATTTCCTAATAATTGCTCCCACAGTTGATTTCTTCAAACCAAGCTGGTTACCTATTGCAGATTCAGTCTTCCCAGCCTGGTGCAGGTCTACAATTTTGTTTCTGGTGTCCTTTGACAGCTCTTTGGTCTTGGCCATAGTGGAGTTTGGAGTGTGACTGTTTGAGGTTGTGGACAGGTGTCTTTTATACTGATAACAAGTTCAAACAGGTGCCATTAATACAGGTAACGAGTGGAGGACAGAGGAGCCTCTTAAAGAAGAAGTTACAGGTCTGTGAGAGCCAGAAATCTTGCTTGTTTGTAGGTGACCAAATACTTATTTTCCACCATAATTTGCAAATAAATTCATTAAAAATCCTACAATGTGATTTTCTGGATTTTTTTTCCTCATTTTGTCTGTCATAGTTGACGTGTACCTATGATGAAAATTACAGGCCTCTCTCATCTTTTTAAGTGGGAGAACTTGCACAATTGGTGGCTGACTAAATACTTTTTTCCCCCAACATGAGCTGGTTAAAAATATCTGGTTAAAAAAGGAGGAGGGGGGGGGGGTTGTAATTCCTTATATTAAGCAAATCAAACAGCTGCTTTTTTTATTTATTTTTTCACAGATAGCCAGGGGCACACTCCAACACATTACAAATTAAGCATAAGTGTGTGAATTTGACAATTTCCCTGTCCTAAGCATTCAAAATGTAATTAGTATTTTTGGGTGTCAGGGAAAATGTATGGAGTAAAAAGTACATTATTTTCTTTAGGAATGTAGTCAAGTCAAAGTAAAAGTTGTCAAAATATATAAATAGTAAAGTAAAGTACAGATACCCCCAAAAACAACTTCAGTAGTACTTTTACACCAGAGGCTCATATCCAGAGCAACTTATAGGAGCAATTAGGGTTAAGTGCCTTGCTCACGTAGTCAGCTCGGGGATTCAAACCAGCAAGGTAGCTTAGTGGGTAAGAGCGTTGTGCCAGTAACCGAAAGGTCGCTGGTTCTAATCCCCGAGCCGACTAGGTGAAAAATCTGTCGATGTGCCCTTAAGCAAGGCACTTAACCCTAATTGCTCCTGTAAGTCGCTCTAGATAAGAGCGTCTGCTAAATGACTAGTAGTAGGTTTCAGTTACTGGCCTAACGCTCTTAACCGCTAGGCTACCTGCCGCCCATTGGGGAATTATGTAGTGAAGTGTTTGTGTGTGTGCAAGCGTGTGTGCAAGCGTGGGTGCGTGCGTGGATAGTGAGAAAAGGTTAGCGAGAGCTCCTGCTGGCTATTTCTGTTCGTGTTCTAACCCCTGTTACAGCCTCACCCCGGATAAAATAACCCTTGGAACACTTTACTAGTCTGTACTGAGCTGCTGTATGGGTCAGTGTCCAACTCTATAGGAGTTCCTGTTACTTTACCCTTTGATATCAATGCTTAGCTGTCTTTGGAAATGGGTCACTGAAGCAATTTGCAGTGAATGTTATATTTTGTTCATGGTTAATCTGTGCATGAAAGTATAAGTAATGACTAGGCAATAGGGCTAGTACATGTTGTACATGGTTCATGATGCAGGGGTTATGTTCCTTATAGAGAACTTAACCTACTACAGTCTAGACAGACATAAAGGCATTTACATGTTATTGCATGCCGTGTATCATGCACTGCTGCCTGCTGTGTACAATGTGTTATTGCTCAGCCAAACTTTACTGGCATTGAATGTTGACATTGTGATTTGCTAGCTCGTGCAGCAACCGACCGGACGCTTCGCTTCACCCAATCTCCAGTCAGGCAGTCACTTAGATTATCTCTCTTCATCTCATCAAAACCACCCACATGTAGGGAAAGGGAGAGAGAGAGTTGTGTAGAGCGGTCCTCTCGTTGGGAAAATAAACCCACACATGTATTCCACATGTGGGAGGTATTGTGGAGAGATTAGACTTCCTACAAACAAACAGCTCCTGGCGATGCCAATTTAAACTGAAGAAATAGAGCAAGGGATTGGGTAGAGGAAACAATGTGGCGGTTAAATGGACACTGAAACACTTGAATGGCATCTTTCTCCCTGTACCGAGGAGGTGTTGTAGAGTGCTGGGCTTAATTAGGTGTAGGTTACAATGGCAAGGCCCCAAGGTTACATAGCGTGACACTAGCCACTAGGATATCCGTGAGATAAGAGAAGGGACTTACAGTTTGAAAGGATCATATTAGGAAAGATGAGAGGAGCTCTGTTGGTCTGAGGAATTGTTGGAGTCTGGATGTAGCAGTATACAAGAGCATTTGGATGTGTGGGGTCACTAGAACTAGATAGATCAAAGAGAATACCTGAGTGTGCTTTAGGTACTCCAGAAGCAGCCCACTGACCGTGTATGTGCGTGTATGTGAGAGATACTATGTATGCTTTGTACTGACAGAGAACAGAGGGTGATGGACACCTCTGGCCTACAGGATCAGGGTTAGACATAGAGGTTAATACTGTTGTAGTCTGTAGAGAGCACCACTGACTTCTCTTCCATGTCTAACATTATATTACTATATTACTCTTCCTTCTGCCTCCGTACTCCTGCTGATTTGTCTTGAAAGCACGCACACACACACACACACACACACACACACACACACGCATGCATGCACACACACAAGTCTAGAAGTAATATCCACTCTTCAGTGTCTGTCATTGTCCTGGTGCCAACGACAAGGTAATTCCTCAAGGGTTGATTAGGGTGAACACACACAGAAACACACACACAGAAACACACACACACACACAAACAAACACACGCACACACACACCTCAAGATCACTCCTCAGAGGGTTAGTTGGGATGAAGTCTGTCTCATAGAGAGGGTCATTATGGACTCCACATTCCACTTAGAACTGATGAAGAGGCAACTTGTAGTCTCTCCCCCACTCAACACTGTGGTAGCGGATAAAGAAGGAGACGCATGCATGCACTCACAGCACACATACAGTTGCGACCCAAATTATTAGCACCCTTGATAAAGAATATATACAATAAAGAATAGAAATACTGAGCTATATTATATTGTATGCTGAAATTTAAAAAATAGATATATTATTTTAGACTTATACAAAACATCTAAAAAAAGATAGGTGTCAAAATAATTGGCACCCCTAACGATTCTTATAAATACAATTAAACAAAATTGAATCTGCAATAACATTCTACTTTTTAAGTTAATCTCAGTTTAAGGAACTGTATTGTGGCCTTTCATGGCTTCCTGTTTCACTAGGGTATAAAAATGAGGTAATCCATTTTTCATCCATCACCATTGGGAAAGGCAAAGACCTCATGGTCACACTTTATTTGGATAGTCCGGATTGTCCATTCGTAGATGCTCTACAGATGGTCATACTATCCACAAACTATCTGTTGATAAGCAGCTGCTTGCTAAGGTTACGGTTAGGGTTATGTTTAAAATAAGGGTTCGAGACAATTTATGCTTGATCCCAAAATGTGGTCGGAGATTCCGTATGGAGGGTGTGATGCAATTACTGAGCCTCCGAAGGCACGCAGAGGCCAAATTGAGCTCCGTACCACATCACTGTGCGCCTACAAAATGTGTTTGGACTGAGCGGAGTGGGAGCTGCCCTCCCGTAGGTGTGGGAGCTGCCCTCCCGTAGGTGTGGGAGGGCCAAGAGACTAGAGGTGGCAGAACGGAGTGCTGGGGTTGGAGTGTAGAGTTCTTTTGCACTCTGGGAGGGGGACACCGTGGAGTTGTCAACCTTGATGGAGAGTTGTCAACCGTGATGGAGTGGGCAGCTCCGTCTTGTTGAGGCTGAGCGTGAGGTGGTGGGCCAACATCCAAGCTGAGATATCTGCCAGGCACGCAGAGATGCGTGTCGCCACCTGGGTGTCAGAAGGGGGAAGGAGAAAAGTAGTTGAGTGTCATCCACATAGCAATGATAGGACCATGTGAGGATATGACAGAGCCGAGTGACTTGGTGTACAGAGAGAAGCCCTCGGGGATACCAGTAGTGAGAGTACTTGGTGCTGACACAGATTCTCTCCATGTCACCTTGTAGGAGCGCCCTGCCAGGTAGGATGCAATCCAAGAGTGTGCAGAGCCTGAGACGCCCAACCCTGAGAGGGTGGAGAGGAGGATCTGATGATTCACGATGTCAAAGGCAGCGGATAGATCTAGGAGGATGAGAACAGAGGAGAGCGAGTCGGCTTTGGCAGTGCAGAGTGCCACCGTGACACAGAGAAGAGCAGTCTCAGTTAAGTGACCCGTCTTCAAGCCTGACTGGTTAGGGTCAAGAAGATCATTCTGAGAGAGATAGCGAAAGAGTTGGTCAGAGACAGCACGCTCAAGTGTTTTGGAAAGAAAAGAAAGAAGGGATACCGGTCTGTAGTTTTAGACTTCAGAGGAGTCAAGTGTTGGTTTCTGGAGGAGGGGAGCAACCTCAGGCCGTTTTGAAGTCAAAGGGGACTCAGCCAGTGGTCAGGGATGAGTTGATGAGGGATGTGAGGAATGGGAGAAGGTCTCCAGAGATGGTCTGGAGAAGAGAGGAGGAGATGGGGTCGAGCGGGCAGGTTGTCGGGCGGCCAGACCTCACTAGTTCCAGGATTTCATCTGGAGTGAGAGGGGAGAAAGAGGTCAAGGCGTAGGGTAGTTCTGTGTGAGTGGACCAGTGGACTCAATAGGTGAATGAGAAGCGGATGTCGTCAACCTTCTTTTCAAAGTGGTTGACAAAGTCGTCCACAGAGAGGGAGGGGTGGAGGATTAAGGAGGGAGGAGAAGGTGGAAAATAGATTCCTAGGGTTAGAGGCAGAAGCTTGAAATTTAGAGTGAATGAAAGTGGCTTTAGCAGCGGATAGAGGAAGAGAAGGAGGGAGTGAACAGATGATAGGTCCTCCGGAAGTTTAGTTTTCCTCAATTTTCATTCAGCTGCCCGCAGCCCTGTTCTGTAAGCTCGCAGTGAGTCACTCAGCCACTGAGCAGGAGGGGGAGGGCGAAAACGTAGTCAGATGAAGAGTGAGCAGCTGGAGTAGTAGTGTTCTCTGGGGTGATCCATGTCTCCGTCAGGGCCAAAAAGTCAAGGGACTGAATGGCAGCATAGGCTGAGATGAGCTCGGCGTTCTTGACTGCAGATCGGCCGTTCCGAACGCTGCCAGAGACCAGGAATTCCACATGGGTTGTGCGTGCAGGGTACACTATATCAGAAGGGTTGCAGCCAAGGTGTCTGTAAAGCCTACATGGAGAGGAGCAAACAGGTATAGAAAACACACACATAGTTGCCAAATCTACAAAAGAGCAAAATGAGATCATCTGAAAATAACTAGGTAAGATACTAAAGTGAGAGAGTGGTGTGGAGCCTTCCTCTCTTTCCTTCCTCGAATAACTCGGCAGAACAACTCGGCAGAACTGTCTTTGTTTTGGTGACGGTCTTAGTTTTGCAACGAAACCGCCGCTGACACGTCCACCGCTTACAGCTGCCATTGAGAAAACGGGACACTGAGGTAATTGCTAATTGCCTTGCAAAGGTGAATAGCACACCTCCCGGTACCAATTGCTGATTGCCTAGGAGAGGAGAAACCACTCCCCCTCCAATACAGCCACTGATTACAAAAACAACAACAGTCACAAATTGCCCTGCCCCTTAATCCTGGTTGATGTGTAAACAATAATCTGCAAGTTATGAGCAGTCAGCAGTTCACACACTAAGTAGGCTACTGGGAAGACAGGCAGCACTTAAAGTAGATGGCCCTATCCAGCAAAAAGACAGTTCTAGACAACAACAGATAAATACGAAAATTATACTTATCACTCCTGGAGATATCAGGCGTCCTCTACCTATCGAATGAAGCACACTGAGATGGAGCCTGAGAAGCTGGTTATATACTCAGAAAAGAGGTGAAACCATCAATACACCCAGTCACTACAAAGATACAGGCGTCCTTCCTAACTCAGTTGCACTAGTGGAAGGAAACCGTTCAGATATTTCACCATGAGGCCACTGCAAAAAAATTGGCTAAGAAATTAACTTTACGTCCTGAATACAAAGCATTATGTTTGGGGCAAGTCCAACACAACACATCACCGAGTACCACTCTTCATATTTTCAAGCATGGTGCTGGCTACATCATGTTATGGGTATGCTTGTCATTGGCAAGGACTAGGGAGTTTTTTAGGATAAAAATAAACGGAATAGAGCTAAGCACGGGCAAAGTCCTAGAGGAAAACCTTGTTCAGTCTGCTTTCCAACAGACACTGGGGAGACAAATTCACCTTTCAGCAGAACAATAACCTGAAACACAAGGACAAATATACACTGGAGTTGCTTACCAAGAAGACACTGAATGTTCCTGAGTGGCCTAGATACAGTGTTGACTTAAATTGGCTTGACAATGTATGGCTGTCTAGTAATGATCAACAACCAACTTGACAGAGCTTGAATACTTTTTTAAAGAATAATGTGCAAATGTTGTACAATCCAGGTGTGCAAAGCTCTTAGAGACTTACTCAGAAATACTCACAGTTGCTGCCAAAGGTGATTCTAACATGTATTGACTCAGAGATGTGAATACTTATGTTAATGAGATATTTCTGTATTTAATTTTCAATAAATGTGCTAAAATTTCTAAAAACATGTTTTCACTTTGTCATTATGGGGTATTCTGTAGAGATGGGTGAGAAAAAAAATCGATTTCATATATTTTTAATTCAGACTGTAACACATCAAAATGTGGAATAAGTCAAGGTTTATGAATACTTTCTGAAGGCACTGTATAGAATGAAGCACTGAACAGTGGTAAACTTGCCTGGAAGAGGACCCATGTGTATCTTGTCCCCATGCACAGTGAGGAAGATGGTTCGGGAGGCAAAGAAAAGACCAAGGCCCACAGTTGGAGAATTACAGAACTTACAGGTCGCATCCTGGGGTCACCAAGTCTCCAAATCTACAATTAGACGACACCTCCATGCCAATGGGCTATTTGGAAGGGTTGCCATAAAAAAGCCTTTATTGAGAGCAACCAACAAATGTGAACTCCTGGAGTTTGCTAAACGGCATTGGCACTTGGATTGGAACTGGGTGCTATGGTCAGATGACATGAAAATAGAGCTCTGGCCACGCACACCAGTGGTGGTTTTGGCCTCGAACGAAGGATGCATAAGCAGAAAAGAACCTCGTACTTATTGTAAAATATGGTGGTGGATCTTTGCTATTATGGGGCTGTTTGGCTTCCACTGGTACTGGGGCCATTGTTAAGGTCAATGGCATCAGAAACTAGGATATTTAGTCACAAACCTGGTTGCCTCTGCCAGGAGGCTGAAACTTGGCCATAAGTGGATCTTCCAGCAAGACAATGACTCAAAGCACACATAACAAATAAACAAAGAAATGGTTTATTGACCACAAAAACAACATTTTGCAATAGCCATCTCAGTCTCCGGACTTGAACCCCATTGAAAAAGGCGCAGACCGAAGGATATCAAGGATCTGGAAAGATTCTGTATTAAGGAATCCCCTTCAATGTGTTCTTCAGTCTCATAAACCATTTTAGAAAGTGTCGTTATCCGGTGCAAATAATTTTGACACTTACCTTTTATTTATTTGTTTGTATTACTTGTTAAACAAAATATTTTTCCCTTGAGCAATTGTATTAATATAAAATTCAAATTTTTTTAGCATACAATATAGCTCAGTATTTGTATTATTTATTTTATACAGTATTTTTTGCTAATCTTTATCAAGGGTGCCAATAACTTTGTTGTGACTGTACATTTACAGTGCCTTCAGAAAGTATTCACACCCCTTGACTCTTTCCACATTTTGTTGTCTTACAGCCTGAATTTAAAATTGATTACATTTTGATTTTTTTTGTCACTGGCCTACACACAACACCCCATAATGTCAAAGTAGAATTATGTTTATAGAAATGTTTATAAATTAATGAAAAATGAAAAGTTGAAATGTCTTGAGTCAATAAGTATTCAGCCACTTTGTTATGGCAAGCCAAACTAAATACGTTCAGGAGTAAACAGTTGCTTAACAAGTCACATAATAAGTTGCATGGACTGCAGTAATAGTGTTTAACATGATTTTTGAATGACTACCTCATCTCTGTACCCCACACATACAATTATCTGTAAGGTCCCTCAGTCGAGCAGTACATTTCAAACACTGATTTAACCACCAAGACCAGGGAGGTTTTACAATACCTCGCAAAGAAGGTAGCTAAAAAAAGAAAAAGCAGATATTGAATATCCCTTTGAGCATGGTGAACTTATTCATTACACTTTGGGTGGTGTATCAATACACCCAGTCACTACAACGATACAGGTGTCCTTCCTAACTCAGTTGCCGGAGAGGAAGGAAACCGCTCAGGGATTTCACCATGAGGCCAATGTTGACTTTAAAACAGTTATAGAGTTGAATGGCTGTGACAGGAGAAAACTGAGGATGGATCAACAACATTGTACAGTTGAAGTCGAAAGTTTACATACACTTAGGTTGGAGTCATTAAAACTCATTTTTCAATCCACAAATGTCTTGTTAACGAACTATAGTTTTGGCAAGTCGGTTAGGACATCTACTTTGTGCATGACACAAGTCATTTTTCCAAAGATTGTTTACAGACAGATTATTCCAGAAAATGATGTCATGGCTTTAGAAGCTTCTGATAGGCTAATTGACATAATTTGAGTCAATTGGAGGTGTACCTGTGGATGTATTTCAAGGCCTACCTTCAAACTCAGTGCCTCTATGCTTGACATCATGGGAAAATCTAAAGAAATGAGCCAAGACCTACAAGTCTGGTTCATCCTTGGGAGCAATTTCCAAATGCCTGAAGGTACCCCGTTCATCTGTACAAACAATAGCACGCAAGTATAAACACCATGGGACGACGCAGCCGTCATATCGCTCAGGAAGGAGACGCGTTCTGTGGTCTGATGAAACAAAAATAGAACTGTTTGACCATAATGACCATCGTTATGTTTGGAGGAAAAAGGGGAAAGCTTGCAAGCCGAAGAACACCATCCCAACCGTGAAGCACGTTGGTGGCAGTATCATGCTGTGGGGGTGCTTTGCTGCAGGAGGGACTGGTGCACTTCACAAAATAGATGGCATCATGAGGAAGGAAAATTATGTGGATATATTGAAGCAACATCTCAAGACATCAGTCAGGAAGTTAAAGCTTGGTCGCAAATGGGTCTTCCAAATGGACAATGACCCCAAGCATACTTCCAAAGTTATGGCAAAATGGCTTAAGAACAACAAAGTCAAGGTATTGGAGTGGCCATCACAAAGCCCTGACCTCAATCCTATAGAACATTTGTGGGCAGAACTGAAAAAGCGTGTGCGAGCAAGGAGGCCTACAAACCTGACTCAGTTACACCAGCTCTGTCAGAAGGCTACCCGAAACGTTTAACCCAAGTTAAACAATTTAAAGGCAATGCTACCAAATACTAATTGAGTGCATGTAAACTTCTGACCCACTGGGAATGTGATGAAAGAAATAAAAGCTGAAATAAATAATTCTCTCTACTATTATTCTGACATTTCACATTCTTAAAATAAAGTGGTGATCCTAACTGACCTACGACAGGGAATATTTACTAGGATTAAATGTCAGGAATTGTGAAAAACTGAGTTTAAATGTATTTGGCTAAGGTGTATGCAAACTTCCGACTTCAACTGTAGTTACTCCACAATACTAAACTAATTGAAAGAGTGAAAAGATAGAAGCCTGTACAGAATAAAAATATTCCAAAACTTGCATCTTGTTTGCAACAAGGCACTAAAGTTCAGCCTGCTTTCCACCAGACACTGGGAGATGAATTCACCTTTCAGAAGGACAATAACCTAAAACACGAGGCCAAATCTACACTGGAGTTGCTTACCAAGAAGACAGTGATTGTTCCTGAGTTACAGTTTGGACTTACATCTACTTGAAAATCTATGGCAAGACATGAAAATGGTTGTCTTGCAATGATCAACAACCAATTTGACAGAGCTTGAATAATTTTGAAAAGAATAATGGACAAATGTTGCACAATCCAGGTGTGGAAAGCTCTTAAAGACACCCAGAAAGACTCACAGCTGTAATTGCTGCCAAAGGTGTTTCTACAAAGTATTGACTCAGGGGTGTGAATACTTATGTAAAATATACTTCTGTATTTCATTTTCAAAAATGTCTAAAAACATGTTTTCACTTTGTCATTATGGGTTATTGCGTGTACATGGGAGAAAAAATTAATATTTAATCCATTTTGAATTCACGCTGTAACAAAATGTGGAATAAGTCACGGGGTATAAATACTTTCTGAAGGCACTGTACATACACTTCAATATTCTCTTTCTTTCTTTTTTTCCCTTTCCCTCTCGCTCTCTTTCTTTCGCTCTCTCTCATTCACACTCACTTTGAAAAGTATCAAAGGTATTATTTCAAACAAAAATCATAATTTAATCATTAATATTCATATACTGTACCTTCCCTCAGTTTGTCTTTATCACCCCATTGTTTTCTATATCAGACAATCCCCATTCACAAAGAAACGATGGAATGCTGAAATTATTATAACTGCTCTGAAACAACAGGTGATTCAGAAGTGAAATGTGACAATGAATATGCCTACAGTAGTACTTTGAAAGTACATCCTCTTCAATGAATATGAATGTCTATGACTGTCTGCATCCCAAATGGTACGCTATTCCCTAAATAGTGCACTACTTGTTTGCACTACTTTTGATCCCTGGTTAAAGTACTGCACTGTAAAAGGAATAGGGTGCCATTTGGGATGCAAAATTGAGTGTCTTGTGATATCAGCAGTCTCAGCCTCTGCCTTGTGAATCTGGGCCACTGAACATAGCTGCAAGGCCTGATCCAAATGTGCTCAATTGAAAAATGTAATTTGTGCTCATCCTCTGCTAGCTAATCTGAGCTGTCTGTGTGAGGGATAGATTATATTACTGGAGACAAAGATGATGCTCCTCGCTTCCTCCAGGGCTTTGATCCATGCACTCTTTTATCCAAAGGGTTTACTTTAATTTTATTGACCCGTTTCAGTTTTTTTTATCACTTTTTAATATGCTAGTTATTATTGGATATTGTTATAGATATTAATATTGAAGATATTAGAATGAATTCAGGTCAAACTACATCTTTCACCATTTTATATTTATGTTTTCTGACAACATTCATCCCATGATGATGAGATATGTTGTGGACTATGAGTGTTATGTCAAATATTCAGACTAACTGACCTTTTCCTTTGGTTGCAAGTCTGATTATTAAACAGCTGCATTTCCAGTCTGCAATTACCCTTTTGAAGTCATCAGCTAAGGTCAGGTCTTGGTTCAGTTCTTACTGATTTCTAATGCATCAAAGTGATTAATTACACTGTCATTGTGAGTTCTGCTCTCCTCCACTCCTCATCTTTCTCTCTCTGTCTCTCGCTATTTTTCTCTCTCTCTCTCTCTCTCTCTCTCTCTCTCTCTCTCTCTCTCTCTCTCTCTCTCTCTCTCTCTCTCTCTCTCTCTCTCTCTCTCTCTCTCTCTCTCTCTCTCTCTCTCTCTCTCTCTCTCTCTCTGTCTCTCTCTCTCTCTCTGTCTCTCTCTCTCTGTCTCTCTGTGGAACTGGCTCTTTGGCAATTAATACGTTGCTGGGTCCCCTCCAGAATCTCTCATGTCAGTCTACCCCAAAAATAACACAACTGCTGTGTGATTGCAATTAGGCCTGTGCCACTTCACTGACTAACGACTCCTTGAATCATTAGCAAGGAGATTAGGGATTATATTTTCTGTCCTTTTATTAATGATTCTGAATGTGTCTTTCATCTTTGTGATGTCTCTGACTGTAGTGTGTTTTGACTATTGAATACATGTTGTTTCTCACCATAGGCCAGTTACAGAGCGGTCGACATTTACGCAATTGTTACCCGGAGGAAAATGGGGGAGGGTCATGTTTTTTCAATTTCAGTCAGGGGGAGGGTTTAGTATTTTTTATTTAGTCCATGGGGAAGGTCATGTAATTTGTAATCTATTAAAGTGTATGAGAATTAGTTGTATTATATCTCTATGTGCGCCCGGTGCTGCCCCTCATCCCTGATTCTCTGCTGGGCGTGCAATATGAAGTGTGCCTAGTGTGGTCTCAATCAAATGATCCATAGCCTATACCTTCCCGAGTTTTTGTGCTGCTAGGATGGTGTACATAAAACTAGGCTACACTGCATTACACACTGCAATGGATAGGCTATCCCAATCATGAGCCCTGCCCTGCCTTTGCTGATGTAAACCCTTCTGTGCTGCATCAGCAATGGCTGTGCTGTGTACAAAACATTTTTTTTATTTGTCCAAAAAAGTATATATCTGTGCCTACTGATGTCCTGTTCAGTTTGAGAGGGAGAGCACGAAGATGAGAAGGGGAACCGGAGGTAAGCTTGCTACTGCTATAATTGATTTTAATAAAAACAATATGTTTCCTTGCCCATAATGAAGCTATTTATCAGAGTTATTGACCTCACAATAAGCCATATTTGAGTAATTTACATAACTTACATTACTATGAAGTGGCAGCCGCGAAGATGGACAGCACATGGGTGCTGAAAGTAGGCTAATTCAAGAAGGCCTAATTCATTTAAACAGTCTTCCTTTTAATTTGACTTTAGGCTACTTACAACGAGGGCTTTGTGTTTGAGCCTATTTCTTCATATTCAAGAAATAAGAATTAGGCCTACATGTTTGACAAATAAATATTTCAGTGTCAGTGAAGGACTTGGTGTGTTAAGTTAAAACCAGGGCTCGAATTAAGGGGGTGTGTGAGGGTATTTTGGCTTTTGTTAAAGAAAATGGCTAAAAGCATAGGCCCTTGTTGGCAAAGATTTTGAAAACAACAGCACTTGAACAACATGCCTATAAATTTCACATTTAGGCTGTATGAAATGAAATGTAAAAAAAAAGGATTACTTAGAATGAAAGAAAAATGAAAGAAAAATGCCTTGTTAGGCTATACAGTCATTCTAAAGTTCCTTTGAATTCACTTTTAGAAACATGAGCTTGGCCAGTCTTTGCAGTGAGCTATGCATTTCTAGTTTGTTAATTTAGCCTAGCAGATTCTCTGACATTCCCATGCCCTAATCACAGTCAACACAAATCCAATTTTTTAAATATAGAAGATGGACAACCATCTCTGCAGCACTCCACCAATCAGGCCTTTATGGTAGTGGCCAGACTGAAGCCACTTCTCAGTAAAATGCACATGACAGCCCGCTTGGAGTTTGCCAAAAGGCACCTAAAGGACTCTCAGACCATGAGAAAAAAGATTATCTGGTCTGATGAAACCAAGATTGAACTCTTTGGCCTGGATGCCAAGCGTCACGTCTGGAGGAAACTTAGCACCATCCCTACTGTGAAGCATGGTGGTGGCAGCATCATGCTGTGGGGATGTTTTTCATCGGCAGGGACAGGGAGACTAGTCAGGATTGAGGGAAAGATGAACAGAGCAAAGTACAGAGAGATCCTTTATGAAAACCTGCTCCAGAGTGCTCAGAACCTCATACTGGGGGTGAAGGTTCACCTTCCAACAGGACAACGACCCTAATCACACAGCCAAGACAACGCAGGAGTGGCTTCGGGACAAGTCTCCAAATGTCCTTGAGTGGCCCAGCCAGAGCCCGGACTTGAACCTGATCGAACATCTCTGGAGAGACCTGAAAATAGCTGTGCAGCGACGCTCCCCATCCAACCTGATAGAGCATTGAGAGAATGGGAGAAACTCCCCAAATACAGGTGTGCCAAGCTTGTAGAGTCATACCCAAGAAGACTCTAGGCTGTAATCGCTGCCAAAGGTGCTTCAACAAAGTACAGAGTAAAGGGTCTGAATACTTATGTAAATGTGGTATTTCAGTGGGGTTTTTTTTTTTATACATTTGCAAAAATGTCTAAAAACCTATTTTGGCTTTGTCATTATGGGGCATTGTGTGTAGATTGATGGGGAGAAAAAAACTAATTAATGCATTTTAGAATACGGCTGTAATGTAACAAAGTGGAAAAGGTCAAGGGGTCTGAATACTTTCCAAATGCACTGTATGTGTATCGCTGTTGCTAAAACAACAAGATCAGTTTTACACTGCTACATAGTGTGTTTATACAGTAGCAGATATGGCCATTATAGATCCAACATGCTTGGGCCTCCTGGTATAAGAGAAGTCAGCCTTGGATCTGCCATACTGTACCAGTCCTGATAAGTCCAACAGGAGTTACTATAGATAACCAACTGGACGTCTGATACAGAGAGCATGTTGAAGCGTGAATGGTCAAACACTGTCTCCCCTGAGGTGTGTATTGACACAGAATCATGCAGTTGTGATTAGCATGGGCAATATTGTCCATTAATTATAAGGTTTTGTATTGTGGTAGTGTGGACATGGGCAGGGTTGGGGAATAATGGATTACATAAGGATTACAAAAAAAGAACTGTAATTAGCAGCAAAAATATTGTAATCAGATTACAGATACTTTTGAAAAACTAGATAATTAGGCCTACTTCTAGCATTACTTTTAAATTCATAAATGATGTTTGTGAAAATAATATTTGACACATTTCTGAAAAAAGGTCAAAGTTTTAGTGAGCAAGTCTGACCACATGTCAGAGACCACTATGATGACAGAGACACCAAATGTATTAATGTGTCACAGGAAAAGAGCATGAATAGGCTTTTGTAGGCTACAGTCCATGCTATGTTTTACAATGGTGCGACTGCTGTCGGCATCCAAATATTATCCAACTTGAATAAATGCTTGGAGGTAGAGGGCTGCATTCGCATCCCGCTGGACCTGCTGGTCCGACAGAGATAATTGTGGTGCGGTCAGCATTTCAATGCTGCAGTTGGGAGGCAGCGGTCAGATCAGACAACTTTGGGATGCAAATATTTTTGTTGTCCTACAGATTATTTGGAAATGTCTTTGTATGCGTTAGCCTACCTATTGTATTAAAAGCACATCTTTGTCACATTATTCACACACTCAGAATTCGCTACTTCAAGTTAAGTAGACTACCTCTTCTCTCCTAGTTGGGCGTGCTAGATCAAGCACACCGAATAGGCCTATATTGTGGTCTCAATGAAATAGACTAGGCTGCCTATGCATGTGCGGAGAAGCACAGGGCAGTTATCTTTACAAGGAAATGCACTTCCTAAATGATTAGGCTATTTCTACAGTCGTGGTCAAAAGTTTTGAGAATGACACAAATACTAATTTTCACAAAGTCTGCTGCCTCAGTTTTGATGATGGCAATTTGCATATACTCCAGAATGTCATGAAGAGTGATCAGATAAATTGCAATTAATTGCAAAGTCCCTCTTTGCCATGAAAATGAACTTAATCCCCCAAAAACATTTCCACTGCATTTCAGCCCTGCCACAAAAGGACCAGCTACCATCATGTCAGTGATTCTCTCGTTAACACAAGTGAGAGTGTTGACGAGGACAAGGCTGGAGATCACTCTGTCATGCTGATTGAGTTAGAATAACAGACTGGAAGCTTTAAAAGGAGGGCGGTGCTTGAAATCATTGTTCTTCCTCTGTTAACCATGGTTACCTGCAAGGAAACATGTGCCGTCATCATTGCTTTGCACAAAAAGGGCTTCACAGGCAAGGATATTGCTGCTAGTAAGATTGCACCTAAATCAACCATTTATCGGATCATCAAGAACTTCAAGGAGAGAGGTTTGATTGTTTTGAAGAAGGCGTCAGGGCGCCCAAGAAAGTCCAGCAAGCGCCAAGACCGTCTCCTAAAGTTGATTCAGCTGCGGGATCGGGGCACCACCAGCGCAGAGCTTGCTCAGGAATAGCAGCAGGCAGGTGTGAGTGCATCTGCACGCACAGTGAGGCGAAGACTTTTGGAGGATGGCCTGGTGTCAAGAAGGGCAGCAAAGAAGCCACTTCTCTCCAGGAAAAACATCAGGGACAGACTGATATTCTGAAAATGTACAGGGATTGGACTGCTGAGGACTGGGGTAAAGTCATTTTCTCTGATGAATCCCCTTTCCGATTGTTTGGGGCATCCGGAAAACACCTTGTCCGGAGAAGACAAGGTGAGCGCTACCATCAGTCCTGTGTCATGCCAACAGTAAAGCATCCTGAGACCATTCATGTGTGGGGTTGCTTCTCAGCCAAGGGAGTGGGCTCACTCACAATTTTGCCTAAGAACGCAAAAGCTTTTTGGTCTAAACTTCTCCCAACCATCCAAGAACAGTTTGGTGACGACCAATGCCTTTTCCAGCATGATGGAGCACCTTGTCATAAGGCAAAAGTGATAACTAAGTGGCCCGGGTAACAAAACATCAACATTTTGGGTCCATGGCCAGGAAACTCCCCAGACCTTAATCCCATTGAGAACTTGTGGTCGATCCTCAAGAGGCGAGTGGACAAACAAAAACCCACAAATTCTGACAAACTCCAAGCATTGATTATGCAAGAATGGGCTGCCATCAGTCAGGATGTGGCCCAGAAGTTAATTGACAGCATGCCAGGGCAGATTGCAGAGGTCTTGAAAAAGAAGAGTCAATACTGCAAATATTGACTCTTTGCATAAACTTAATGTAATTGTCAATAAAAGCCTTTGACACTTATGGAATGCTTGTAATTATACTTCAGTATACCATAGTAACATCTGACAAAAATATCTCATAACACTGAAGCAGCAAACTTTGTGAAGACCAATATTTGTGTCATTCTCAAAACCTTTGACCACGACTGTACATTGCCTAGAATAAGTAAATATTGATCACCCATATTTGTCTCCATCTGAAAATCGTCCCACTACTAACAACCAATTTATGCCTAATCCGAAAATGTGGTCGAAGGTGCCTTATGGATGGTGTGACGCAATTGCAGTGCCTCTGGAGGCACGCAGAGGCCAAATTGAGCTCCATACCGCA
This sequence comes from Coregonus clupeaformis, assembly GCF_020615455.1. Classification (NCBI taxonomy): domain Eukaryota; kingdom Metazoa; phylum Chordata; class Actinopteri; order Salmoniformes; family Salmonidae; genus Coregonus; species Coregonus clupeaformis. The sequence continues at coordinate 26,999,732 of NC_059214.1, read as the reverse complement.
TCACTGTGCGCCTCTCAAATTCCTCTCAAATTTTGTAGTGCGGAGTGCTCTGTATAGCTCCACATTGACATGATTTGTTGTCGGTAGGTGAGGGTAGGATGTCCCTATATAAACGCAAACACACTTCCTTGACAACTTCCTTCACAACAGCTCTGCGCTGTTCGGCAAAGCGCAAGAAGTATGAATGCTCTGACTTCTGCAGAGGCCATAACACTGTAAATGCTGCAAGGCCAATGCAGATGTCGGATTGACCATGAAGCGCCGTTAAAAGGTAGGCTACAAAACATAGCTCAAGAGTCTATCCAACTCAGCTGTCTTCAAACTATGTCTAGCCTATTCGCTGATATAGCCCAGTAATACCTATCAATACCTTGCAAAAGTATTCATCCCCCTTGGTATTTTTCCTATTTTGTTGCATTACAACCTGTAATTTAAATAGATTTTTATTTGGATTTCATGTAATGGACATACACAAAATAGTCCAAATTGGTGAAGTGAAATAAAAAAAATAACTTGTTTCAAATAATTCTACAAAATAAATAACGGAAAATTGGTGCGTGCATATGTATTCACCCCCTTTGCGATGAAGCCCCTAAATAAGATCTGGTGCAAGTCCACCTGTGTGCAATCTAAGTGTCACATGATCTGTCACATGATCTCAGTACACAGTGGGGAGAACAAGTATTTGATACACTGCCGATTTTGCAGGTTTTCCTACTTACAAAGCATGTAGAGGTCTGTAATTTTTTATCATAGGTACACTTCAACCGTGAGAGACGGAATCTAAAACAAAAATCCAGAAAATCACATTGTATGATTTTTAAGTAATTAATTTGCATTTTATTGCATTACATAAGTATTTGATACATCAGAAAAGCAGAACTTAATATTTGGTACAGAAACCTTTATTTGCAATTACAGAGATCATACGTTTCCTGTAGGTCTTGGCCAGGTTTGCACACACTGCAGCAGGGATGTTGGCCCACTCCTCCATACAGACCTTCTCCAGATCCTTCAGGTTTCGGGGCTGTCGCTGGGCAATACGGACTTTCAGCTCCCTCCAAAGATTTTCTATTGAGTTCAGGTCTGGAGACTGGCTAGGCCACTCCAGGACCTTGAGATGCTCTTACGGAGCCACTCCTTAGTTGCCCTGGCTGTGTGTTTCGGGTCGTTGTCATGCTGGAAGACCCAGCCACGACCCATCTTCAATGCTCTTACTGAGGGAAGGAGGTTGTTGGCCAAGATCTCGCGATACATGGCCCCATCCATCCTCCCCTCAATACGGTGCAGTCGTCCTGTCCCCTTTGCAGAAAAGCATCCCCAAAGAATTATGTTTCCACCTCCATGCTTCACAGTTGGGATGGTGTTCTTGGGGTTGTACTCATCCTTCTTCTTCCTCCAAACACGGCGAGTGGAGTTTAGACCAAAAAGCTATATTTTTGTCTCATCAGACCACATGACCTTCTCCCATTCCTCCTCTGGATCATCCAGATGGTCATTGGCAAACTTCAGATGGGCCTGGACATGCGCTGGCTTGAGCAGGGGGACCTTGCGTGCGCTGCAGGATTTTAATCCATGACGGCGTAGTGTGTTACTAATGGTTTTCTTTGAGACTGTGGTCCCAGCTCTCTTCAGGTCATTGACCAGGTCCTGCCGTGTAGTTCTGGGCTGATCCCTCACCTTCCTCATGATCATTGATGCCCCATGAGGTGAGATCTTGCATGGAGCCCCAGACCGAGGGTGATTGACCGTCATCTTGAACTTCTTCCATTTTCTAATAATTGCACCAGCAGTTGTTGCCTTCTCACCAAGCTGCTTGCCTATTGTCCTGTAGCCCATCCCAGCCTTGTGCATGTCTACAATTTTATCCCTGATGTCCTTACACAGCTCTCTGGTCTTGGCCATTGTGGAGAGGTTGGAGTCTGTTTGATTGAGTGTGTGGACAGGTGTCTTTTATACAGGTAACGAGTTCAAACAGGTGCAGTTAATACAGGTAATGAGTGGAGAACAGGAGGGCTTCTTAAAGAAAACTAACAGGTCTGTGAGAGCCAGAATTCTTACTGGTTGGTAGGTGATCAAATACTTATGTCATGCAATAAAATGCAAATAAATTACTTAAAATTCATACAATGTGATTTTCTGGATTTTTGTTTTAGATTCCGTCTCTCACAGTTGAAGTGTACCTATGATAAAAATTACAGACCTCTACATGCTATGTAAGTAGGAAAACCTGCAAAATTCAAATCAAATCAAATCAAATTTTATTGGTCACATGCGCCGAATACAACAGGTGCAGACATTACAGTGAAATGCTTACTTACAGCCCTTAACCAACAGTGCATTTATTTTAAACAAAAAAAGTAAGAATAAAACAACAACAAAAAAAGTGTTGAGAAAAAAAGAGCAGAAGTAAAATAAAGTGACAGTAGGGAGGCTATATATACAGTAAAATAAAGTGACAGTAGGGAGGCTATATATACAGGGGGGTACCGTTGCAGAGTCAATGTGCGGGGGCACCGGCTAGTTGAGGTAGTTGAGGTAATATGTACATGTGGGTAGAGTTAAAGTGACTATGCATAAATACTTAACAGAGTAGCAGCAGCGTAAAAAGGATGGGGTGGGGGGCAGTGCAAATAGTCCGGGTAGCCATGATTAGCTGTTCAGGAGTCTTATGGCTTGGGGGTAGAAGCTGTTGAGAAGTCTTTTGGACCTAGACTTGGCACTCCGGTACCGCTTGCCGTGCGGTAGCAGAGAGAACAGTCTATGACTAGGGTGGCTGGAGTCTTTGACAATTTTGAGGGCCTTCCTCTGACACCGCCTGGTATAGAGGTCCTGAATGGCAGGGAGCTTTGCCCCAGTGATGTACTGGGCCGTACGCACTACCCTCTGTAGTGCCTTGCGGTCAGAGGCCAAGCAGTTGCCATACCAGGCGGTGATGCAACCAGTCAGGATGCTCTCGATGGTGCAGCTGTAGAATTTTTTGAGGATCTGAGGACCCATGCCAAATCTTTTTAGTCTCCTGAGGGGGAATAGGCTTTGTCGTGCCCTCTTCACGACTGTCTTGGTGTGTTTGGACCATGATAGTTCGTTGGTGATGTGGACACCAAGGAACTTGAAGTTCTCAACCTGTTCCACTACAGCCCCGTCGATGAGAATGGGGGCGTGCTCAGTCCTCTTTTTTTTCCTGTAGTCCACAATCATCTCCTTTGTCTTGGTCACGTTGAGGGAGAGCACCACACGGCCAGATCTCTGACCTCCTCCCTATAGGCTGTCTCATCGTTGTCGGTGATCAGGCCTACCACTGTTGTGTCGTCGGCAAACTTAATGATGGTGTTGGAGTCGTGCCTGGCCATGCAGTCATGGGTGAACAGAGAGTACAGGAGGGGGACTGAGCACGCACCCCTGAGGGGGCCCCCGTGTTGAGGATCAGTGTGGCAGATGTGTTGTTACCTACCCTTACCACCTGGGGCGGCCCGTCAGGAAGTCCAGGATCCATTTGCAGAGGGAGGTGTTTAGTCCCAGGATCCTTAGCTTAGTGATGAGCTTAGAGGGCACTATGGTGTTGAATGCTGAGCTGTAGTCAATGAATAGCATTCTCACGTAGGTGTTCCTCTTGTCCAGGTGGGAAAGGGCAGTGTGGAGTGCGATAGAGATTGCATCATCTGTGGATCTGTTGGGGCGGTATGCAAATTGGAGTGGGTCTAGGGTTTCTGGGATTATGCTGTTGATGTGAGCCATGACCAGTCTTTCAAAGCACTTCATGGCTACAGACGTCAGTGCTACGGGTCGGTAGTCATTTAGGCAGGTTATCTTAGAGTTCTTGGGCACGGGGACTATGGTGGTCTGCTTGAAACATGTTGGTATTACAGACTCAGTCAGGGACATGTTGAAAATGTCAGTGAAGACACTTGCCAGTTGGTCAGCACATGCTCGGAGTACACGTCCTGGTAATCCGTCTGGCCCTGCGGCCTTGTGAATGTTGACCTGCTTAAAAGTCTTACTCACATCGGCTACGGAGACCGTGATCACATAGTCATCCGGAACAGCTGGTGCTCTCATGCATGCTTCAGTGTTGCTTGCCTCGAGCGAGCATAGAATTGGTTTAGCTCGTCTGGTAGGCTTGTGTCACTGGGCAGCTGCGGCTGTGCTTCCCTTTGTAGTCTGTAATAGTTTTCAAGCCCTGCCACATCCGACGAGCGTCAGAGCCAGTGTAGTATGATTCAATCTTAGACCTGTATTGACTCTTTGCCTGTTTGATGGTTCGTCGGAGGTCATAGCGGGATTTCTTATAAGCGTCCGGGTTAGAGTCCCGTTCCTTGAAAGCGGCAGCTCTACCCTTTAGCTCAGTGTGGATGTTTCCTGTAATCCATGGCTTCTGGTTGGGGTATGTACGTACGGTCATTGTGGGGACGACATCATCGATGCACTTATTGATGAAGCCAGTGACTGATGTGGTGTACTCCTCAATGCTGTCTGAAGAATCGGCAGTGTATCAAATACTTGTTCTCCCCACTGTATATACACCTGTTCTGAAAGGCCTGCAACACCACTAAGCAAGGGGCACCACCAAGCAAGCAGCACCATGAAGACCAAGGAGCTCTCCAAACAGGTCAGGGACAAAGTTGTGGAGAAGTACAGATCAGGGTTGGGTTATAAAAAAATATCTGAAACTTTGAACATCCCACGGAGCTTGGTATCTGTCCATACGACCACTTTAAGCCTTACACTCCATAGAGCTGGGCTTTACGGAAGAGTGGCAAGAAAAAAGCCATTGCTTTAAGAAAAAAATAAGCAAACACGTTTGGTGTTCGCCAAAAGCCATGTGGGAGACTCCCCAAACGTATGGAAGAAGGTACTCTGGTCAGATGAGACTAAAATGGAGCTATTTGGCCATCAAGGAAAACGCTATGTCTGGCGCAAACCAGAAACGGATCCTTTGTTCGTACCCACCAGGGCAATTGAACTTTTCCCAGAGGCTATTCCAAGACGCCGCCGGCAGAAAATAGGTATTCGGAGGGACTTCTTGTCCGACTTAGGAGGTGTGCACACCATCCACCGCTTCCGAGTATTTTACTCGCTAATGTTCAGTTCCTGGACAATAATGTAAACGAGCTCAGGGCGAGGATCTCCTTCCAGAGAGACATCAGGGACTGTAACATACTCTGTTTCACGGAGTCATGGCTCTCTCCGAATATACTGTTCCCGTCCATACAGCCAGCTAGGTTCTCAGTACATCGCGCAGACAGGAATAAAGAACTCTCCGGGAAGAAGAAAGGCGTTGGTGTATGTTTCATGATTAACTACTCATGGTGTGATTGTGATAATGTACAGGAACTCAGGTCCTTTTGTTCACCCAACCTAGAATATCTCACAATCAAATGTCGACCGTATTACCTCCCAAGAGAATTCTCTTCAGTTATAGTCACAGCCATGTATATTCCCCCTCAAGCCGATACCACAACGGCCCTCAAGGAACTACACAGGACTTTGTGGAAACTAGAAACCATATATCCTGAGGTCGCATTTTCATTTTAGCTGGGGATTTTAATAAAGCAAATTTGAGGAAAACGCTACCGAAGTTCTATCAACACATTACTCGTGCTACAAAAACTCTCGACCATTGTTACTCTCCCTTCTGGGATGGCTACAAGCCCCTTCCCCGCCCTCCCTTCGGTAAATCAGATCATGACTCCATTCTGCTCCTCCCTCCCAATAGGCAGAAGCTCAAACAGGAAGTACCCGTGCTAAGGTCTATTGAACGCTGGTCTGAGAATAACATTGACGTGTACACAGACACGGTGACTGAGTTAATCGGGAAGTGTATAGAAGATATTGTTCCCACTGTGACTATTAAAACCTACCCAAACCAAAAACCGTGGATAGATGACTGCATTTGCACAAAACTGAAAGCGCGAACCATTTACATTACAGTCATTTAGCAGACGCTCTTATCCAGAGCGACTTACAGTTAGTGAATACATATATATATATTTTTTCATATTGATCCCCCGTGGGAATTGAACCCACAACCCTGGCGTTGCAAACGCCATGCTCTATCAACTGAGCTACATCCCTGCCGGCCATTCCCTCCCCTACCCTGGACAACGCTAGGCCAGTTGTGCGCTGCCCATGAGTCTCCCGGTCACGGCCGGCTGCGACAGAGCCTGGGTTCAAACCAGGATCTCTAGTGGCACAGCTAGCACTGCGATGCAGTGCCTTAGACCACTGCGCCACTCAGGAGACTGAGAACCAACGCATTTATCCATAGCAAGGTGACTGGGAATATGGTTGAATACAAACAATGTAATTATTCCCTCCGTAAGGCAATCAAACAGGCAAAACGTCAGTACAGAGACGCAATTCAACGGCTCAGACGCGAGACGTATGTGGCAGGGTCTACAGACAATCACGGATTACAAAGGGAAAACCAGCCACGTCGCAGACACTGACGTCTTGCTCCCTGAGAAGCTAAACACCTTTGCCCGCTTTGAGGATAACACAGTGCCACCGACGCGGTCCGCTTCAAAGGCCTGTGGGCTCTTGTTCTCCGTGGCCGACGTGAGTAAAACATTTAAGCGTGTTATCCCTCGCAAGGCTGCCGGCTCAGACGATATCCCTAGCCGCGTCCTCAGCGCATGCGCAGACCAGCTGGCTGGAGTGTTTACAGACATATTAAATCTCTCCCTATTCCAGTCTGCTGTCCCCACATGCTTCAAGATGGCCACCATTGTTCCTGTACCCAAGAAAGCAAAGGTAACTGAACTAAATGACTATCGCCCCGTAGCACTCACTTCTGTCATCATGAAGTGCTTTGAGAAACTAGTTAAAGATCATATCACCTCCACCTTACCTGACACTCTAGAGAAGGTGAAAAGCTTCAAGTTCCTCGGCGTACACATTTCTGACAATCTGAAATAGTCCACCCACACAGAAAGTGTGGTGAAGAAGGCGCAACAGCAGCTTGGCCCCTAAGACCCCCCTGTATATATAGCCTCCCTACAGTTATTTTATTTTACTTCTGCTCTTTTTTTCTCAACACTTTTTTTGTTGTTGTTTTATTTAAAAAAATAAATGCACTGTTGGTTAAGGGCTGTAAGTAAGCATTTCACTGTAATGTCTGCACCTGTTGTATTCGGCGCATGTGACCAATACAATTTGATTTGATTTGATTTGAAGACCCTCACAAACTTTTACAGATGTACAATTGAGAGCATCCTGTCAGGCTGTATCAGCGCCTGGTACGGCAACTGCACCGCCCGCAATCTCAGCGCTCTGCAGAGGGTGGCACACTGCCTGCCCTCCAGGATACCTACAGCACCCAATGTCACAAGAAGGCCAAAAAGATCATCAAGGACACCCGAGCCACGGCCTGTTCACCCCGCTATCATCCAGAAGGCAAGGTCAGTACAGGTGTATCAAAGCTGGGACCGAGAGACTGAAAAGCAGCTTCTATCTCAAGGCCATCAGACTGTTAAATAGCCATCACTAGTCGGCTACCACTCAACCTTGCACCTTAGAGGCTGCTGCCCTATGTACATAGACATGGAATCACTGGTCACTTTAAATGGAACACAACTCACTTTAATAATGTTTACATACTGTTTTACTCATTTCATATGTATATACTGTATTCTACTGTATTTTAGTCAATGCCACTCAGACATTGCTTGTCGTAATATATATATATTTCTTAATTCCATTATTTTACTTTTAGATTTGTGTGTATTAATAATAATAATAATATGCCATTTAACAGATGCTTTTATCCAAAGCGACTTACAGTCATGCGTGCATACATTTTTTTTTTGTGTGTATGGGTGGTCCCGGGGATCGAACCCACTACCTTAGCGTTACAAGCGCTAGGAACACAAGCATTTCGCTACACCTGCAATAACATCTGCTAAATATGTGTATGTGACCAATAAAGTTTGATTGATTGATTGAGTTTAATTTAAGAGGGGCTTTTATTGGTCAATCTAATTCGTGCCAATCCATAGGCCTAACGGGCACGTGCTCAAACACGCGCACTTTAGATAGATTTAAACAGCTGCAAATTATCGAAGTCCCTAACAAAAGCGTAAACAATGGGCCTATAGCAAATGCAGCAAATGGAATACATTTTTTACATGCAAATAGCACTTTTCGGTAGTGCTCAAAACATGACATTCCGAAAGCAGCATTTATTTTTCAATTAGAAGCAATGAGCCCAATCAGTCCTCCATGACAACAAAATCATAAACAACAGAGTAGGCTAATTAGTCCTTAGTTTTTGGGTTATACTCAAGTAAAACTATTTGGTTAATCTATATGTCCATATTTCTGAGTACTATTCTTTAAGATCAAGGGGTATTAAATTAATTGGAATCTGACAGACTCAGTTTTTTTTTTAATGTAAAGATATCCTAGTAGAAAGCAATGGGTTAGAATAATCCTACATAACCAACCCATAAAGTAAAATGCAACATCCATTTATGACCAGCTATGTCAATTCTAACATTGATTTATCCTGCAATAGATGTTGTTCAATTGGTCATATTTATTTTTGTCTGCTTCTAATGCCTCTTAAGCAGATTGACGTATTTTGGGATGAGTCTTGTCCTTGAGGCAGAACTGAGCGATTTCCGCTAGATGGGCCAGCTGCAAAGTCAAAATTGAAAATCCCCAAAATATTTTTGGTGTTAATTTAAGGTTTGGGTTAGGTTTAGGTTTCAAATCTGATTTTATGACTTTGTGGCTGTGCCAGCCACTAACCTGCACCTCTTAAGGGGAAAGTAATCTAAAAGTAACTGAAAGTCATCTGATTACGTTACTGAGTTTGGGTAATCCAAAAGTTACGTTACTGATTACATTGTTGGACAGGTAACTAGTAACTGTAACGGATTACATTTAGAAAGTAACTTACCCAACCCTGGACATAGGCTACCATCATATGTTCCATTGTCCACCTATCCTTTCATAATGATTTCGTAATCGGTTCAGTGTGAGCGCTCTAACGACAGTAGCTGGTGTGTGGCGTTATGATATTATGACTTTATCCCTCTGGCTAACACAACAAGGAAGACCTGTCAAGTTGTGATGTTTCTTTAGAGAGTAGGGCACTAGGCCGTGGCAAAGTGGATAACATGTCTGTAATATCATTTACAGATGTCTGTCTTTCATCACATTATATCAGTTTATTCTCAGTGTTAAGTCTGTGTGGCAAAATCCAATTTATCTCCGTCTCCCGTTGGGGCTGTGGCATATTTCTGTCATGAACAAACTTTCACTGAGTTGTTCCTGTGAGGGAACAGAAATGTCATACAAAAAATATCCAAAAAAGTTTATCAAAACACAGCAAACTAGTTTTTTCTATTTAACCCACAATGGTATATTGTGTATGTGTGTGTGTTTATTTTGTGTCTACAGTATGCATTGGAGCATGCATGAAAGTGTGTGTGTCAGTGCCATCTCAGCTTTTACAGCCACAGTGAGCAGCACTTTCATTAGGATTGTCTCACGGTCTCTACGGCTGTTCTGCTCTGTTCTGTCCCATAGTGCCCTCTCTTCCTCTCTGGGGGTGGTGTCTGTTCTGCCCCGAGCACAGTCAGGCTCTGCCTGATGAAACTCTAAGGGAGAGATTAAGAGAGAGACAAGGGAGAGGAGAGAAATAGAGAGAGAGAGAGAGAAATAGAGAGAGAGAGAGAGAGAGAGAGAGAGAGAGAGAGAGAGAGAGAGAGAGAGAGAGAGAGAGACATTCTGCCTACATTCTGCCTACATTCTGTAAATGTAATTACATGTACACTACCAACCTCAATCCCAACCCACAGGCTTTCCCATAGTCCTTTCCTCAAGATTTCTTTGTTTTATTGATTTGCTGGTAATTATCATGTCATCACATCAGTTGTAAATTACATAAAATATGCATGAGAATCTGCAACTTTTAATACAGCTAAGGTATGACCCTAACAAGCCCTATCCTTATCTACAACACATGTCGAAGCGCAGAGCATTGCAGAATGGAGAACCAATGCTTGTGCATCTGACTAAGAGAAGATAGGGCCTTTTATTTGTATGGAGATACTTAAGTCATATTGGCTTATTTTCTATTTACTATATTGTGCTGAATGCAACTGTTTTAAAGAGTGAGAAGTAAACTTTTATCTGCAGATTATGCTCTAGGATTTTAATAGTGTTCCTCTGTAGCTCAGCTGGTAGAGCACGGCGCTTGTAACACCAGGGTAGTGGGTTCAATCCCCGGGACCACCCATACGTTTAAAAAAAATTATGCGCACATGACTGTAAGTTGCTTTGGATAAAAGCGTCTGCTAAATGGCATATTATTATATTATTAATAGCCTGTCTCAGATATTTATCTATTTTTAAAAGGTGCTGATGTCTTCAGCCCCAAACAAAGACAGAAATATGTAGGAAACGTTTTGTTCTCAATTCAGTAAGACGGTTTATAATTGGGAGAGTGACCTCATTAAAACACCATTAAATTATAATTAGATAAACATTCCCTCCATATTTTATGCCTTAAAGACTGAATTGACCAGTAGTCTCATTGGACTAAGATTCCCAGTACCAGGCAGTTATCCTTCAGGTGGTCTTTTACCCCGTTTCCCGGAGTACACTATGTTCTACATGCGAGCCTGACAAGACTCATAATGAAGGGGAGGGTTTTGAATACGGGAGCTGAGCAGAGGACCAAAAAGGTTATTAAATCTCTTAAAGCAATCAAGGTGCTTTGAAGTCTGTGTGGAAAGGTCGCTGAGATCAGAGAGAGAGTATTGCCCTGTGAAGAGGAGTAAACTGGTAGCTTTGGGGGCTTTGGGAGCCCAGGTCTTGTAGACGGCAAAACCAGGTCTCAGCCATAGTAATATAAAGGCAATTTGAAAAGCAGCCGGACACATAGACGCTTTGCCTCTCAGTACTAATAAGATAAAGAGTCCATCAGAAAATTCCATAAGCAGGATGCTCTGCTCTTAAAGGCAATGTCTCTATCGGGTGATGACGCCATTAGCCTTGCTTAGGACCCAATAAAGGGACCAATCTTCAACACTACTGTTACACAGACATGACAGTGTGTCAGTAACTTACTAAACAATCTTCTAACCTTATGCCTTGTGTGACTACGCAGACAAGAGTCATCACACCAAACCACTGTTAAGAGATTCTCCGATACTTTTGTATACTTTTTAGCCAGTAATTCTGAAAATATCACTCATGAGCCAAAATTGCATACTGCGTCACCTATGTGCAGATATGTGGACCACATCATTGCTTTCTCTATCGCTCTGCTGTGTGTGCATCTTGCGAGCTGTCACTCAAATGGCGAGGAGCTGAAGCTCATTGGCTAGAACTGGAATTGCTAGGGGGCTGGCCCACGTGGAGGAGGAAAATGTAGGCAAAATGGCTCCGCACAGCTTCCATAAAACCGTTGCCTTCAAACTAGGGATTTCATGGCTAATTGAGGTAAAAAAGTAATTCTGCTCACAGATTATGCATGTACAGTGCATTCGGAAAGTATTCAGACCCCTTGACTTTTTCCACATTTTGTTACGTTACAGCCTTATTCTAAAATGGATAAATAAAAATAAATCCTCATCAATCTACACACAATACCCCATAATGACAAAGCAAAAACTGGTTTTTAGAAAATGTTATTCAATATTAAACAAATAAATACCTTATTTACATAAGCATTCAGACCCTTTGACCCTTTGCTGTGCGACTCGAAATTGAGCTCAGGTGCATCCTGTTTCCATTGATCATCCTTGAGATGTATCTACAACTAGATTGGAGTCCACCTGTGGTAAATTCAATGAGGTAAAAAATTCACCTGTGGTAAAAAAATGTCTGCAGCATTGAAAGTCCCCAAGAACACAGTGGCCTCCATCATTGTTAAGTGGAAGAAGTTTGGAACCACCAAGACTCTTCCTAGAGCTGGCCGCCTGGCCAAACTGAGCAATCGGGGGAGAAGGGCCTTGGTCAGGGAGGTAACCAAGAACCCAATAGTCGCTCTGAGAGAGCTTCAGAGTTCCTCTGTGGAGATGGGACAACCATCTCTGCAGTACTCCACCAATCAGGCCTTTATGGTAGAGTGGCCAGACAGAAGCCACTCCTCAGTAAAAGGCACATGACAGCCCACTTGTAGTTTGCCAAAAGGCACCTAAAGACTCTCAGACCATGTGAAACAAGATTCTCTGGTCTGATGAAACCGAGATTGAACTCTTTGGCCTGAATGCCAAGCGTCATTTCTGGAGGAAAGCTGGCACCATCCCTACAGTGAAGCATGTTGGTGGCAGCACCATGCTGTGGGGATGTTTTTCAGCGGCAGGGACTGGGAGACTAGTCAGGATTGAGGGAAAGATGAACAGAGCAAAGTACAGAGAGATCCTTTATGAAAACCTGCTCCAGGGCGCTCAGGACCTCAAACTGGAGCGAAGGTTCACCTTCCACCAGGACAATGACCCTAAGCACACAGCCAAGACAACGCAGGAGTGGCTTCAGGACAAGTCTCTGAATGTCCTTGAGTGGCCCAGCCAGAGCCCGGACTTGAACCTGATCGAACATCTCTGGAGAGACCTGAAAATAGCTGTGCAGCGACGGTCATCTCCAACCTGACAGAGCTTGAAAGGATCTGCAGAGAAGAATGGGGGAAACGCTCCAAATACAGATGTGCCAAGCTTGTGGCGTCATACCCAAGAAGACTCGAGGCTGTAATCGTAGCCAAAGGTGCTTCAACAAAGTACTGAGTAGAAGGTCTGAATACTTATGTAAATGTGATATGTCCATTTTTTTATTTGTATACATTTGCAAAAATGTCTAAAAACCTGGTTAAGGAAAACTGTGATAAATAAAAAAGTATATCAGTTTCACTTAAGGACCAAAGGATTGACAGCAGTCTCATATACAGTGGGGAAAAAAAGTATTTAGTCAGCCACCAATTGTGCAAGTTCTCCCACTTAAAAAGATGAGAGAGGCCTGTAATTTTCATCATAGGTACACGTCAACTATGACAGACAAATTGAGATTTTTTTTCTCCAGAAAATCACATTGTAGGATTTTTTATGAATTTATTGCAAATTATGGTGGAAAATAAGTATTTGGTCACCTACAAACAAGCAAGATTTCTGGCTCTCACAGACCTGTAACTTCTTCTTTAAGAGGCTCCTCTGTCCTCCACTCGTTACCTGTATTAATGGCACCTGTTTGAACTTGTTATCAGTATAAAAGACACCTGTCCACAACCTCAAACAGTCACACTCCAAACTCCACTATGGCCAAGACCAAAGAGCTGTCAAAGGACACCAGAAACAAAATTGTAGACCTGCACCAGGCTGGGAAGACTGAATCTGCAATAGGTAAGCAGCTTGGTTTGAAGAAATCAACTGTGGGAGCAATTATTAGGAAATGGAAGACATACAAGACCACTGATAATCTCCCTCGATCTGGGGCTCCACACAAGATCTCACCCTGTGGGGTCAAAATGATCACAAGAACGGTGAGCAAAAATGCCAGAACCACACGGGGGGACCTAGTGAATGACCTGCATAGAGCTGGGACCAAAGTAACAAAGCCTACCATCAGTAACACACTACGCCGCCAGGGACTCAAATCCTGCAGTGCAAGACGTGTCCCCCTGCTTAAGCCAGTACATGTCCAGGCCCGTCTGAAGTTTGCTAGAGTGCATTTGGATGATCCAGAAGAGGATTGGGAGAATGTCATATGGTCAGATGAAACCAAAATAGAACCTTTTGGTAAAAACTCAACTCGTCGTGTTTGGAGGACAAAGAATGCTGAGTTGCTTCCAAAGAACACCATACCTACTGTGAAGCATGGGGGTGGAAACATCATGCTTTGGGGCTGTTTTTCTGCAAAGGGACCAGGACGACTGATCCGTGTAAAGGAAAGAATGAATGGGGCCATGTATCGTGAGATTTTGAGTGAAAACCTCCTTCCATCAGCAAGGGCATTGAAGATGAAACGTGGCTGGGTCTTTCAGCATGACAATGATCCCAAACACACCGCCCGGGCAACGAAGAAGTGGCTTCGTAAGAAGCATTTCAAGGTCCTGGAGTGGCCTAGCCAGTCTCCAGATCTCAACCCCATAGAACATCTTTGGAGGGAGTTGAAAGTCCGTGTTGCCCAGCGACAGCCCCAAAACATCACTGCTCTAGAGGAGATCTGCATGGGGGAATGGGCCAAAATACCAGCAACAGTGTGTGAAAACCTTGTGAAGACTTACAGAAAACGTTTGACCTGTGTCATTGCCAACAAAGGGTATATAACAAAGTATTGAGAAACTTTTGTTATTGACCAAATACTTATTTTCCACCATAATTTGCAAATAAATTCATTAAAAATCCTACAATGTGATTTTCTGGATTTCTTTTTCTCATTTTGTCTGTCATAGTTGACGTGTACCTATGATGAAAATTACAGGCCTCTCTCATATTTTTAAGTGGGAGAACTTGCACAATTGGTGGCTGACTAAATACTTTTTTTCCCCACTGTAGATTGCAAAATAGTTGGGAAGAGATCTTTGACGTACCGATCCCATGGCATAGTGTTTATGAACTGACACGCAAAACAACACCGGATTCAAAAATTAGAATCTTTCAATTAAAATTATTATATAAAATTCTTGCTACCAATAGAATGTTATTTATATGGGGGATACAATCTTCCCAGCTCTGCAGATTTTGCTGTGAAGAGATAGAATCATTAGATCATTTGTTTTGGTTCTGTCCATTTGTAGCTTGTTTTTGGACACAGGTCCAGGAATGGCTAAAGGATTGCAATATTTACCTGGAACTAACCTTGCAGATAGCATTACTGGGTGATCTGAAAAGTCATAGTCAATCAATCAATAATATAATAATACTTTTAGCAAAAATGTTTATTTTTAATTCACAATCTGTAGAAGCAATGAGAATAGAAAGGTTCAGAACTTTTGTAAAACATCACAGTATGGTTGAAATATATATGGCAAATAGAAATCCTATATGGATGGTGTTAAGAGATAGATGGGAGGTATTGAATAGAGTTGAAGGATGGGACTAATAACAAATAACAACAAATAATAACAAAGATAGCTAATAATGTAAGCATACTGTGTCCATAATAAGTATATAGGTTGTATGTTGGGAGCTTTTGGGAAAGAGCACAGTTAGAAAGATATGGCATTTAGAAGCAAACCGGATGGACATCATGAAAATGATCGGAGAGGTTGAGAGTAGAAGAAGTTCAGGAGCAAAAAAATAAATAAATATGTATATATATATATATATATATATATGTGTGTGTATATATGTATATATAGATATATATATAGATATAGAATTATTGTAAAATTAACTCTGTCCATAAGGTGTAGATAGTAAGTATAGACCGGAAGTAGAGGCCTGGGCGTTGTTGTTCACTAATTTACTCCAAGTAGGGAAAGGATGGTGGGGTTGAAAAGTAATAAAGGGGAATATATATATATAAAAAATATAAAAAAACATGGGGGATTGGAAGTGATGCAGACAATTACATTGATAGAAGATACAATCTATCTGCAATATTAAGCTGATCCATCCCCCCGAAAAAATAAAAATAATAATAAAAATTAAAAAAATTAAATAAAAAAATAATAAAAAAAACCTGTTTTTGCTTTTTCATTATGGGGTATTGTGTGTAGATCGATGAGGAAAAAAAATATTTAATACATTTTAGAATAAGGCTGTAACGCTACAAAATGTGGAAAAGGTAAAGGGGTCTGAATACTTTCTGAATGCACTGTATGAACTACACATTGACACAACCAGCCCAAAGCGAGAGCTTGAAAAAATACTTACTAGTCGCCAAAGTTCCGGAGCATGTCCTTACAAAGCAACTGATTCACAATGTCACGTCTTTGTTTTTAATCCAAGTTTGTTGTACACAGTCAACATTTACATGGGGGAGGTGGGGGTGGGGGGTGGGGGGGGTGATATTTCCTGCCCTGTATCAACCAATCATAGTGACAATAGTGGTAGGTGGATCGTTTGTCCAGATCTGCAATAGGCTAACTAGCAATCATACCACACATAAAATAATTCTTTTTTTATTATCTTTTTTTTATGACACCAAAGTTGGGGTTTAACCCCACCCCCAATCATCATTTGCACAGTATGCTGTACCTCAGTCTCACATACATCAGTCATTTTTTATCACCTCTTTTTCATATTCACTTTCGATTCATGGCTCATTTTATTTTTTATATTCTTTTGATAACTGACAGCATTTTGGCACAATGCCAAAGTAAGGACTTGAAGGGTGAGTGTAGAAATGTCTTGGCAGTTATGAACAGGAACAGGGACAGGGACAGGTGCAGGGACAGGGACAGGGACAGGGACAGGTGCAGGGACAGGGGATATTGGATCCAGACAGTGTTTATGAGGTGAGTACAGAGTGCACAGACATCATCCATAAAGCAGAGAGATGATAGGAAGATGCTATTTATCAACCAATCGGTGACTGACTGTCAAAAGTCCACTTCAGGAGCTGTGCCAAAGTGTCCCAACTCACTGCACAGGAAATGACCTCATGCCCAGGAAGTCCTTCAAACCAATCAGACACCATCTGTCCTTCATGGAAAACAGCTTGTGATGCTCCACCTAGATTGGATTTGCAGATAAAAGGTAATGAAAGCAGGCACTCCATTTTTAAACCAGTCCTCCTGCAGGGTATAATCAGTGTAGTTCTATGAATCCTCATCTTGTAGTCTGTGTCCTTTCCTATATCCTGTGGCTGTAGCTCAGTGTCATCTCCAACAGAGTGACAGTACCATAGATGGTCTATAATGTTGACCTTGATACAGGCTTTGATAGTCCTCCCAGTCCCTTGCCTGGTCCATGATGTCTGTTCTGTAGAAGCAGCAGCGTTATGTATACCTGTCTCTGTCATGGGTGGAGGGGGCCTCTAGACCTCTTCTGCCCTGGCTGGGGGCCTGGAGGTTGGGGCTGGCCCCGGTTACACAATGCCTTCGCTGCGTTTGCTCCTCCACACCACTAGGGCAGTCATGAGCAGCGTGACAAGGATGGGCACCACAATGAATGGCCCAAGGATACGGTTGGGTGGATCACGCAGCTGCCGTCCCGACAGAGAGCAGTCGTGGAAGTACTGCTTGTGGATGCGGATGAAGAACTCGTCCACCTGCCGGTTGGGCCAGAAACAGTCCATCTTCAGGGCGATCAGGTAGGTGCAGTTGGTGAGCTCACCGTAAGGTCTGTATGGAGAGACAAAGAGAGAGAAGGAGGTCAAATCAAACAAATGGGGACAAGGTTCATACTGTTGGGCGGCAGGTAGCCTAGCAGTTAAGAGTGTTGGGCCGGTAACCAAAAGGTTGCTGGTTTGAATCCCTGAGCCGACTAGGTGAAAAATCTGTTGATGTGCCCTTGAGCAAGGCACTTATAATAATAGCTCCTGTAAGTCGCTCTGGATAAGAGCATCTGCTAAAATGTAAAAAAAATATATGTATATCATAATGAGGGTAAATAATAGCCTACATATTTGAATAGACATGTAGGAAGGTTAGGGGCTCCAAAGTGTGTGTTCTAAATGCACATGATGTAGGGTTAGGGTTACGGGTTAGGGAAAATAAGATTTTGAATGGAAATTCATTTTTGGTCCCCACGAGGATGGAAGAACATAACGTGTGTGTGTGCCCCTTCACCCAATCTGTATAGCCCTGCCATGATTGAGAGTAATGATCCATGGTAATGACAGAGGGTCCACCCCATACATAAAAAAAACTCTCAAAAATGCACACACACGCTCCCCTCCTCCTGACAGGTCTCTGATTGAAGGGCCCCCTCTCCCCCCTCTCCTCGGAACATGCCCTCCACATGCCCTATTATTTATACCCACATCCTCCCTGGCATGGAATGTCTGGCATAGTTAGGACCTTTTTATAATCCCCAGGTTTCCTTACACAACCAATGGGTCCTACTATGCTCCCTCCAACCCACTTTAGCCCCCTGCCTTGCTCCCACCAACCACCCAGTCCCAGCTAGCACTTTCCCCCAGTGGGAGAGTGATACATGGGGTAAAAGGCAGACTATTTATATCCATGCTATCCTACTACATTATATCCATGCATGCTAATCATCTTCAGATGCACAGCTGGTGGAAACACTATCATCAATATCATATGACCTCTATTTAACCAGGTAGGTTATTGAGATGAGAATACTTTATATTTTGCAATAATGACTTGGCAAAAAGTGTACAACAGTACAGTGGCAGCAGACATATGGACAGGAATAAACAATATCTAGGCACAAATGAATTCATTAATTTAATAAAATTGGAACAGCATGACAAAAGTAGAGAGGGGCAGCGGGGAGACGAGAGCGAGAGAGAGAGAGGTACATAGACAGTGAAGGAACGTGGGGGAGAGAGAGGTATGGTTGAGAGACAGGAAGGAGTGTAAAATTAGATCCCCTACAGGGAATAGAAATATGAGCAAGCCCCTATTCTCTCCTCTGACATTTATCCATGACAAGCGTACGACCATGGCCAATGTTATTACTCCAGATTAACCATTATTTACGTGACAGAATTGATTACCTTTATATTACCGCTGCTTTATTGAAATGGGATGCTTACCAAAGTCCCGTCATCTGCAACATTTAATCATCGGAGGAAATGGATCGTTCCTAGACAGTCCCTTTTCTCTCCCTGTACGTTCTCCCAAAACATCTCTGGTACAGTATATTTCCTCCTAAGGGCCTGCTGACTGGAATCTATTCAGTACTGAGAACTAAGAACTGTATAGCAGCCAATATATGGCACAATGTCAAGAGCTCCACTACAGTGCCGACAGAAAGTATTCATACCCCTTGACTTATTCCACATTTTGTTGTGTTACAGCCTGAATTCAAAATGGATAAAACAAATGTCACACCCATCTACACATAATATCCCACAATGGCAAAGTGAAAACGTGTTTTTAGAAATGTTGGCAAATAATTTACAAATGAAATACAGAAATATCTTATCTACATAAGTATTCACACCCGTGAGTCAATACTTTGTAGAAGCACCTTTGGCAGCGATTACAGCTTTGAGTCATCTTGGGTATTTCTGTATTAGCTTTGCACATCTGGATTTGGGGATTTTCTCAAGCTTTGTTAAGTTAGATGGAGAGCGGCGGTGAACAGCAATCTTCAAGTATTTCTACTGATTCAAGTCTGGGCTTTGGATGGGCCACTCAAGGACTTTCACATTCTTCTTCTGAAGCCATTCCAGTGTTGCTTTGGCTGTATGGTTGGGGTCATTGTCCTATTGGAACATAAATCTTGGCCCCGGTCTAAGGCCGTTTGCACTCTGAAGCAGGTTCTCATCAAGGATTTACCTGTATTTGGCTCCATTTGTTGTTTGTTCTATCCTTACCAGTCTCCCAGTCCCTGCCGCTGAAAAGCATCCCCAAAGCATGATGCTGCCACCACCATGTTTCACGGTAGGGATGGTGTTAGACTGGTGATGAGCTGTACCTGGTTTTCTCAATTTTTGTCTCATCAGACCACAGAATCTTTTATCTCAGAATCGTTCATGTGCCTTTTGGCAAACTCTAGGCGTGCTGTCATGTGCCTTTTACTCAGGAGTGGCTTCCGTCTGGCCACTCTCCCATAAAGCCCAGATTGGTAAAATGCTGTAGAGCAGGGTTCCCGAGGGTGGTTTTATTTGTCACCCCAAGTTTTCTGAGCAATATATATATATATATATATATATATATATATATATATACACTGCTCAAAAAAATAAAGGGAACACTAAAATAACACAACCTAGATCTCAATGAATGAAATAATCTTATTAAATACTTTTTTCTTTACATAGTTGAATGTGCTGACAACAAAATCACACAAAAATTATCAATGGAAATCAAATGTATCAACCCATGGAGGTCTGGATTTGGAGTCACCCTCAAAATTAACGTGGAAAACCACACTACAGGCTGATCCAACTTAGATGTAATGTCCTTAAAACAAGTCAAAATTAGGCTCAGTAGTGTGTGTGGCCTCCACGTGCCTGTATGACCTCCCTACAATGCCTGGGCATGCTCCTGATGAGGTGGCAGATGGTCTCCTGAGGGATCTCCTCCCAGACCTGGACTAAAGCATCCGCCAACTCCTGGACAGTCTGTGGTGCAACGTGGCGTTGGTGGATGGAGCGAGACATGATACGTAAAAATGTATGCACACATGACTGTAAGTCGCTTTGGATAAAAGCGTCTGCTAAATGGCTTATTATATTATATTATATGTCCCAGATGTGCTCAATTGGATTCAGGTCTGGGGAACGGGCGGGCCAGTCCATAGCATCAATGCCTTCCTCTTGCAGGAACTGCTGACACACTCCAGCCACATGAGGTCTAGCATTGTCTTGCATTAGGAGGAACCCAGGGCCAACCGCACCAGCATATGGTCTCACAAGGGGTCTGAGGATCTCATCTCGGTACCTAATGGCAGTCAGGCTACCTCTGGCGAGCACATGGAGGGCTGTGCGGCCCCCCAAAGAAATGCCACCCCACACCATGACTGACCCACCGCCAAACCGGTCATGCTGGAGGATGTTGCAGGCAGCAGAACGTTCTCCACGGCGTCTCCAGACTCTGTCACGTCTGTCACATGTGCTCAGTGTGAACCTGCTTTCATCTGTGAAGAGCATAGGGCGCCAGTGGCGAATTTGCCAATCTTGGTGTTCTCTGGCAAATGCCAAACGTCCTGCACGGTGTTGGGCTGTAAGCACACCCCCACCTGTGGACGTCGGGCCCTCATACCACCCTCATGGAGTCTGTTTCTGACCGTTTGAGCAGACACATGCACATTTGTGGCCTGCTGGAGGTCATTTTGCAGGGCTCTGGCAGTGCTCCTCCTGCTCCTCCTTGCACAAAGGCGGAGGTAGCGGTCCTGCTGCTGGGTTGTTGCCCTCCTACGGCCTCCTCCACGTCTCCTGATGTACTGACCTGTCTCCTGGTAGCGCCTCCATGCTCTGGACACTACGCTGACAGACACAGCAAACCTTCTTGCCACAGCTCGCATTGATGTGCCATCCTGGATGAGCAACACTACCTGAGCCACTTGTGTGGGTTGTAGACTCCGTCTCATGCTACCACTAGAGTGAAAGCACCGCCAGCATTCAAAAGTGACCAAAACATCAGCCAGGAAGCATAGGAACTGAGAAGTGGTCTGTGGTCACCACCTGCAGAACCACTCCTTTATTGGGGGTGTCTTGCTAATTGCCTATAATTTCCACCTGTTGTCTATTCCATTTGCACAACAGCATATGAAATGTATTGTCAATCAGTGTTGCTTCCTAAGTGGACAGTTTGATTTCACAGAAGTGTGATTGACTTGGAGTTACATTGTGTTGTTTAAGTGTTCCCTTAATTTTTTTGAGAAGTGTATATATATATATATAGTACCAGTCAAATGTTTGGACACACCTACTCATCCAAGGGTTTTTCTTTATTTGTACTATTTTTTTTTACATTGTAGAATAATAGTGAAGACATCAAAACTATGAAATAACACATATGGAATCATGTAGTAACCAAAAAAGTGTTAAACGAATCAAAATATATTTTATATTTGAGATTCTTCAAATAGCCACCCTTTGCCATGATGACAGCTTTGCACACTTTTGACATTCTCTCAACCAGCTTCACCTGGAATGCTTTTCCAACAGTCTTGCTGTGGTAGCCATGCTGGTTAAGTGTGCCTTGAATTCTAAATAAATCACAGACAGTGTCACCAGCAAAGCACCCCCACACCATAACACCTCCTCCTCCATGCTTTACAGTTGGAAATAACATGCAGAGATCATCCGTTCACCCACACCACGTCTCACAAAGACATGGCGGTTGGAACCAAAAATCTCAAATTTGGACTCCAGAACAAAGGACACATTTCCACCGGTCTAATGTAAATTGCTCGTGTTTCTTGGCCCAAGCAAGTCTCTTCTTATTATTGGTGTCCTTTAGTAGTGGTTTCTTTGCAGCAATTCGACCATGAAGGCCTGATTCACACAGTCTCCTCTGAACAGTTGATGTTGAGATGTGTATGTTACTTGAACTCTGTGAAGCATTTATTTGGGCTGCAATTTCTGAGGCTGGTAACTTATCCTCTGCAGAAGAGGTAACTCTGGGTCTTCCATTCCTGTGGCGGTCCTCATGAGAGCCAGTTTCATCATAGCACTTTATGGTTTTTGCGACTGCACTTGAAGAAACTTTCAAAGTTCTTGACATTTTCCGTATTGACTGACCTTCATGTCTTAAAGTAATGATGGACTGTCATTTCTCTTTGCTTATTTGAGCTGTTCTTGCCATTATATGGACTTGGTCTTTTACCAAATAGGGCTATCCTCTGTATACCCCCTACCTTGTCACAACATAACTGATTGGCTCAAAAACATTAAGAAGGAAAGAAATTCCACAAATTAACTTTTAAGAAGGCATACCTTTTAATTGAAATGCATTCCAGGTGACTACCTCATGAAGCTGGTTGAGAGAATGCAAAGAGTGTGCAAAGCTGTCATCAAGGCGAAGGGTGGCTATTTGAAGAATCTCAAATATAAAATATAATTTGATTTGTTTAACACTTTTTTGGTTACTATATGATTCCATATGTGTTATTTCATAGTTTTGATGTCTTCACTATTATTCTACAATGTAGAAAATAGTAAAAAGAAAGAAAGAACACCTACTCATTCAAGGGTTCATGTGTATATATATATATTTCTGTTTCCTTAGTTGAACATAAGACTGTAAAACACCAGGAAATCAGCTCCAAATTATTTTAATTTTGGAAATCTGTTCCCACATATTCCCACGCATAAGAGAGACATGTGACCGTATAACAAATATACGTTTTGAAATTATTATGTTTTAGTCAAAAATTATATCTGTTTGTGCTGCTTGCGGTCCATTTGCAGTCTACAAATTATTTCTAATTATGTTCCGGCCCCCCGACCATTCGGCCCACGGCTGAATCTAGTTGATGATCCCTGCTGCAGAGACTGTTGGCAGGTTCTCCCATCTCAGCCAATAAACTTTGTAGTTCTGTCAGAGAGGTCATTGGGTTCTTGATCACCTTCCTGACCAAGGTCCTTCTTGCCCGGTTGCTCAATTTGGTCGGACGGCCAGCTCTAGGCAGAGTCTGGGTAGTTCCATATTTTTTCCATTTCCCATTTCCCACTGTGCTCTTGGAAACTTTCAGCACTCTAGAAATTGTTTTATACCCTTCCCCAGATATATGCCTCATCACAATTCTATCTCTGAGATCTACGGACAGTTCCTTGGACTTCATGGTATAGTTGCTGCTCTGACATGCACTGTCAACTGTGGGACCTTATATAGACAGGTGTGTTTCTTTCTAAATCATGTCCAAAGAATTGAATTGGTCACAGGTGGACTCCAATGAAGTTGTAGGACAATCAAAGGGAATTGGATGCATCATTGCAAAGGAGTGTGAATACTTATGTAAATGAGATATTTCTGTATTTCATTTTCAATACATTTCTAGGAATATGTTTTCACTTTGTCATTATGGGGTATTGTGTGTGTATGGGTGAGAAATTCAATCCATTTTGAATTCAGTCTGTAACACAACAAAATGTGGAATAAGTCAAGGGGTATGAAAACTTTCTGAAGGCGCTCTAACTTGGTCCGAGGTAATTTGTAATTTCTCTTGTCAGTATTAACTTATCTTGTCTCAACACATACACACACCACTAAAACATGCTTGTACAGTACAGTAACTGTAATCGTATCTGTACGTGGCGTACCTTTGCATGACCTTATGTAAAGTATTTCGACACTGGCTCCTCTAATACAGTTTAGTTATGTGACCTGTGTTACAATAACCTGCTGAGCTATGTGGAGGTTTGCAAATGGAATATGTGTGGTAGAATGTTGGTCTGTATAGTTGGAACAGTGGCTAGTGTTATTCCCCTTTTATTATTTCTACGGATCCCCGTCCTTCCTGCTCTTCCAGGAAACATGTTGGTGTAAATACTCCCTCCTCTCTCACATACTGTCATCTTTAATGTCCATTTTCCATACTGCAACATGAGAGGCATTGGAAGCTGTTGACAGACAGACGGAAAGACACACATACAGATGGTTTGACAGTTTGACACACAGACAGGCGCTCACACACACACACACACACACACACACCATGTATCCACGCAACAAGATTCACACTCCAAAGCTGTACCTAGTGTTCACATTGCTTGCTATAAACGGTTAGCTAACATTTCACTACCTCTGCTCCGATCACCCAGTTCCCGTTCCATGACAAAAATAATGGCACCTTGCATTTAGTGGGTTATAAACCAATAGGTCTAAAGTCCCCTGACCTTCCTTGATGTAGCTTACATAACAGCTACAGGCTTTTCTTCAGAACCTGACACAGGCTAGCTGCCCACTTGAAATGGCATGACACCACATTTAAAAAGGGCACGAGGGCAACCCTATGTAAGTCATATCAATGGGCGAGTGGCTCTGTGACATTTACTGAAGTCCCTGCTCTGGACAATGTCTTGAGAGCTGCTTCTCATCTCCCTATCAGCCCTCCTGACCTCCTGACATAGCTACTGTATATGGTTACAGATTTAATCAGCAGTGTAAAGGTTGAGACTCTGAGATACAGTGGGGGGAAAAAGTATTTAGTCAGCCACCAATTGTGCAAGTTCTCCCATTTAAAAAGATGAGAGAGGCCTGTAATTTTCATCATAGGTACACGTCAACTATGACAGACAAATTGAGGAAAGATAATCCAAAAAATCACATTGTAGGATTTTTAATGAATTTATTTGCAAATTATGGTGAAAAATAAGTATTTGGTCACCTACAAACAAGCAAGATTTTGGCTCTCACAGACCTGTAACTTCTTCTTTAAGAGGCTCCTCTGTCCTCCACTCGTTACCTGTATTAATGGCACCGGTTTGAACTTGTTATCAGTATAAAAGACACCTGTCCACAACCTCAAACAGTCACACTCCAAACTCCACTATGGCCAAGACCAAAGAGCTGTCAAAGGACACCAGAAACAAAATTGTAGACCTGCACCAGGCTGGGAAGACTGAATCTGCAATAGGTAAGCAGCTTGGTTTGAAGAAATCAACTGTGGGAGCAATTATTAGGAAATGGAAGACATACAAGACCACTGATAATCTCCCTCGATCTGGGGCTCCACGCAAGATCTCACCCCGTGGGGTCAAAATGATCACAAGAACGGTGTGAGCAAAAATCCCAGAACCACACGGGGGGACCTAGTGAATGACCTGCAGAGAGCTGGGACCAAAGTAACAAAGCCTACCATCAGTAACACACTACGCCGCCAGGGACTCAAATCCTGCAGTGCCAGACGTGTCCCCCTGCTTAAGCC
Organism: Coregonus clupeaformis; assembly: GCF_020615455.1. NCBI lineage: Eukaryota > Metazoa > Chordata > Actinopteri > Salmoniformes > Salmonidae > Coregonus > Coregonus clupeaformis. The sequence continues at coordinate 26,974,326 of NC_059214.1, read as the reverse complement.
AGTACATGTCCAGGCCCGTCTGAAGTTTGCTAGAGTGCATTTGGATGATCCAGAAGAGGATTGGGAGAATGTCATATGGTCAGATGAAACCAAAATATAACTTTTTGGTAAAAACTCAACTCGTCGTGTTTGGAGGACAAAGAATGCTGAGTTCCATCCAAAGAACACCATACCTACTGTGAAGCATGGGGGTGGAAACATCATGCTTTGGGGCTGTTTTTCTGCAAAGGGACCAGGACGACTGATCCGTGTAAAGGAAAGAATGAATGGGGCCATGTATCGTGAGATTTTGAGTGAAAACCTCCTTCCATCATCAAGGGCATTGAAGATGAAACGTGGCTGGGTCTTTCAGCATGACAATGATCCCAAACACACCGCCCGGGCAACGAAGGAGTGGCTTCGTAAGAAGCATTTCAAGGTCCTGGAGTGGCCTAGCCAGTCTCCAGATCTCAACCCCATAGAAAATCTTTGGAGGGAGTTGAAAGTCCGTGTTGCCCAGCGACAGCCCCAAAACATCACTGCTCTAGAGGAGATCTGCATGGAGGAATGGGCCAAAATACCAGCAACAGTGTGTGAAAACCTTGTGAAGACTTACAGAAAACGTTTGACCTGTGTCATTGCCAACAAAGGGTATATAACAAAGTATTGAGAAACTTTTGTTATTGACCAAATACTTATTTTCCACCATAATTTGCAAATAAATTCATTAAAAATCCTACAATGTGATTTTCTGGATTTCTTTTTCTCATTTTGTCTGTCATAGTTGACGTGTACCTATGATGAAAATTACAGGCCTCTCTCATCTTTTTAAGTGGGAGAACTTGCACAATTGGTGGCTGACTAAATACTTTATTTCCCCACTGTATGCCAGACTGTCTCTCTGCCAATTCATCATTCAAGATTTTTACTAAACAGACATCCATAAGATAGTCATTACAGATATTTGGAGTGCCGTATCTGACTCTGCCTGTTGCTACTTGCTATTGAAAACGGAATGTTGAATGATTGAAAGAGATGTCTTTCAACTCCTGAGATCACTTGTTTCCTGCACCTGTTATGTCATTCCATGACATCACATACATTTTCCAAATAAATTACTTTGAAACCGTTGTTTCTGTAACAGAGAACGAGACAAAGAGATGTGTTCTGGTAATTGTCGAGATAGAGGAAGAGCCCAGTTTGTTTAGGGTTTGTTTGCTCCACTGACTGGAAACACAATGGGAATAAATACCTCTCCTATCTTTTTGAAAGATAAGCTTGAAATGGGCATGGTCAAATAGACTCAACAACCAAAGAAACATATCTAAGTTTAGCTTTCTAAAATGAACCAGAAAATCAATAGTTATCTGTTTTTTTAAATCAAAGTTAGCTGGCTAACTCATTGATCCTGTGTTGTTGTCAGACCCTGATCTGTTTCACCTGTCTTTGTGATTGTCTACACCCCCCTTCAGGTGTCGCCCATCTTCCCCATTATCCCCAGTGTATTTATACCTGTTCTCTGTTCGTCTGTTGCCAGTTTGTTTTGTTTCGTCAAGCCTACCAGTGGTTTTCCCCTTGCTCATGTCTTTCTCTAGTACCTGTTTTCTAGTTTTCCCGATTTTGACCATTCTGCCTGCCCTGACCCTGAGCCTGCCTGTCGTTCTGTACCTTGTTACACCACCCTGGATTATTGACCTCTGCCTGCCCTGACCCTGAGACTGCCTGTCATTCTTTACCTTTTGGACTCTGATCTGGATTACTGACCGCTGCCTGCCCTTGACCTGTTGTTTTTCTGCCCGCTGTTTTTGTAATAAACTTTTGTTACTTCAACACTGTCTGCATCTGGGTCTTCTCCTGAAACGTGATAGTTGTAGTATACCCCTCTGGTGCATTGTATTGTATTTACAAAACAATAAACAATGACAGAAATTCTCCTGATGCCTCTGTTTTTTTGTTTGGATGGGAAAAAAATAGATGTTCTTATTTCCTGATATAAAAACGAAGACTAGGATATTTTGGAGAGTATTTATAACCAGCCTTTGTTGTGTTTGTCATCATGGTTCACTGTGTCATTAAATTTGTTTGGGATATTCATATTTCTGTTATGAATGATCAGGCTATTGTGCTGCTAGGCAGATCCTGCAATAAACATAGGGGATATTGAAGAATGCTGACGTGTAGTCAGATCCATGTAATGCAATTTCTATTCTCACATCAGTGGAAAGATATTATCCCTAGTGAGTTTGTTTACTGCAGAGAAGAAGACATGGGTCAAGGGGATCCTGAAAGGTAACAGTAAGACATTACATTTTACTATCTGTATTATTGAGATTTTCTATTGAATCTTTTTTTGTGTGTGTGTTTCACTTAGAGCAGGCTGATCATGTTAGTTTTGTTAGAAATATAACAACAAAGATTAGTTTACGTAGGGCTGGATTCAATCCGTATAAGTATCGTGGAAGATCCGTGTGAAAATGTAAAGGTCATTTCCGATTGAGCCGATATATGCAGTGCTTTCCCTGAATACAGTCTCCGTGACCGTGGGAACATTGCCTTTAATTGTCAATCGCTTTATAAAGCGGATCTTCAGTGCAACATGTTGCTACGGATCTCCCAACATTACGCAATATTTAGTTTCTAGGTTTCCAAGATTACGTTTGCTTGGTGAGATACGCTACTAACTAACCTTTTCAACAGTCGTTTTTCACCTTGAAACATGCCAAAGCTGACTTTGTAAGTCTCAGCTGTTAGCGTAGCTGTTGAAACGGAGTCAAGACAACACAGTGACTAGTTTAGATTCCCTGTGACCAGTTTATGTTCTCCTGTGTCTAAAGCAGGGAGGTCCAGGATATGCTCCAGCTCTCTCCATTCAGATGGACATGAGGTGGGAAAATCCTCCGGCACATTTTCCCTCCATAAGTCACCAGATTGAATTACAGGAGGGTTTAACACCACTAAATATAACTGGGTGGAGGGACAAGGAGGGATAGGGACTAACGTCAACACAGAGAGGGATGTGACTGTAGCTTAGCAGCAAGATACTTCCACTTACTCTCAACTAGAAATAGGGGACAACTCCTTATACATGCAACTCAGTACTGTTTGCAGGTCAATAGTTTTTCCATGTTCATTTTCTTTTATCTAACATCTGCATGAACTTCTTCATTTCTGAAGTGTTCTTTCCTGAGCGTTTGTTTGAGTCTACATCGTACCAACTGTACAGAGAAGTCAGAGGAGACAGAGATATCATCTAGACCTGGTGTTTGATGTACTTCTGATATGCACATGGACATTGTCTTGCTAAGGGGAAATCTTTTACAACCGGTTTTTCACAACCCTGCATTTTGTATTGAAGGAAGCATCTGTGTTATTGAAGTACTTTGAGTGCAGTCTTTCAACTGGAACTGTGTGATGACAAGAGAGTCTTCTCCCATCAAAGCCACCTCTCAAAGCACTTTATTTGATTCAGCATCTAAACTGAAATGGATTTCTGTCACCCCTCACCACAAAGTTTGCCACACTCCTCTCTTTTGAGGCAGCAGCACAGAGAATGCCAAATTACTTCTCCTCCTCGTCTTCTTTGCAAACCGCAGCATCCCAAACAGGCCACTCTGTCAAACTCTTTCATCAAGTTAGCTGCCTGTATCTCTGTAGCAGTTTATGGGAGAAACAGTACCCTGACTTTGTCCCTCTCTTGTCTATGTGTGGAGCAGCAGCAGCTAACCCACCTCTCTAGTTCTACTAGAGCTCTGTACAAAAGTTGTGCAACTTTAATCTCTAGTTCTTAAATTATAGAGTTACAGAGTTCAACAGTTCGATAGTTCTACAGCCAGCTCCACTGTCTTCTGTACTTCTAATATCTATAAGTACTATATGTTCATAGAACAGTTCTGCTGCCCTGCGGAAGCTCTACACATGTTCTGCATTCATTGCAGTTCTTCATCTCTGCTCTGTTCTGGTCAGAGCCTGGTCTGCATAGCAATGAACACTCCTGCAGCTGCTTAGTGCCAGCTCTTCAAAGATACTACTGTATATGGTCACATTGTCATAGATTCAAGTGAATTATGCCAAATACTTCTTCCTATGAAATGAGTTACTGTAATGCCAATGGAATTATTCAGATATTCAGAAATACAAGTACTTTTTAGAATAAATATATCCTTTGACAGTATGAGTTAGATATAAGGGAATATTCTCTGTTAGTACTCTCAGTCTAAGCAGGAGGTGCTGCTGATGCTCCCTCATTCCTACACTCTTAGAAAAAAGTGTTCCAAAAGGGTTCTTCGGCTATCCCCATAGGAGAATCCTTTTTGGTTCAAGGTAGAACCCTTTTTGGTTCCAGGGAGAACCCTTTTGGGTTCCATGTAGAACCCTCTGTAAAAAGGGCTCTATATGGAACCCAAGAGGGTTCTACCTGGAACCAAAAGGGTTCAACCTGAAACCCAAAAGGGTTCTTCAAATGGTTCTTCTATGGTAACAGCCGAAGAACCGTTTTAGGTTCTAGATCACACCATTTTTTCTAAGAGTGTAGTGAATTATACAGGGAGAAACTCAGAGGGTCTTGAGCATTTGGCATCTCTCTTTCATTTTCAACTCACCACAACAGTCAGCAATCAGCAAAGTGATTCAAGGAGGTAGGTAGTGCACGACAAGCCTATTGTTATTGAAGATGACTCGTAGTGTTGAATTGTTCTCTCTGTCTGTCTGTTCACCCTTCTGTCTCTCTGTCTGTGTGCTCAAAGTCTTTAATGTCACCGTGGGTCATCAGATAATATAGATGAAGGGAGGTTGAGGAGGAGGGAAGTGGAGCTGTGTGTGTGTGTGTGGGGGGGGGGGATTATGTTTTTAGAAGCTCCCCACGACGGTCGGAAGCGTTTCACTTGGAGAGGTACACATGGAAACAATCCCAGCAGCACTTGGGCCCTCTTTTTAGGCGGCGGCGGCATACGATACATATCGTATGCCTTTGGAAAGTATTCAAACCCCTTTACTTTCTCCACATGTTGTTACATTACAGCCTTATTCTAAAATGAATTAAATAAAACAAATCCTCAAATCTACACACAATACCCAATAATGACGAAGCGAAAACAGGTTTTTAGAAACTTTTGCAAATATATAAAAAATAAAAAACAGAAATACCTTATTTACATAAGTATTTAGACCCTTTGCTATGAGACTGGAAATTGAGCTCAGGTGCATCCTGTTTCCATTGATCATCCTTGAGATGTTTCTACAACCTGATTGGAGTCCACCTGTGGTAAATTCAATTGATTGGACATGATTTAGAAAGGCACACACCTGTCTATATAAGGTCCCACAGTTGACAGTGCATGTCAGAGCAAAAACCAAGCCATGACGTCAAAGGAATTGTCTGTAGAGCTCCGAGACAGGATTGTGTTGAGGCACAGATCTGGGGAAGAGTACCTAAACATTTCTGCAGCATTGAAGGTCTCCAAGAACACAGCGGCCTCCATCGTTCTTAAATGGAAGACGTTTGGATCCACCAAGACTCTTCCTAGAGCTGGCCGCCCGGCCAAACTGCACAATCGGGGGAGAAGGGCCTTGGTCAGGGAGGTGACCAAGAAACTGATTGTCACTCTAACAGAGCTCTAGAGTTCCTCTGTGGAGATGGGAGAACCTTCTAGAAGGACAACCATCTCTGCAGTACTCCACCAATCAGGCCTTTAAGGTAGAGTGGACAGACGGAAACCACTCCTCAGTAAAAGGCACATGACAGGCCACTTGGAGTTTGCCAAAAGGCATCTAAAGACTCTCAGACCACAAGAAACAAGATTCTCTGGTCCGATGAAACCAAGATTGAACTCTTTGGCCTGAATGCCAAGCGTCACATCTGGAGGAAACCTGGCACCATCGCTACGGTGAAGCATGGTGGTGGCAGCATCATGCTGTGGGATTGTTCTTCAGCGGCAGGGACTGGGAGACTAGTCAGGATCGAGGCAAAGATGAACGGAGAAAAGTACAGAGAGATCCTTGATGAAAACCTGCTCCAGTGCGCTCAAGACCTCAGACTGGGGTGAAGGTTCACCTTCCAACAGGACAACGACCCTAAGCACAAAGCCAAGACAATGCAGGAGTGGCTTTGGGACGAGTCTGAATGTCCTTGAGTGGCCCAGCCAGAGCCCGGACTTGAACCCGATCTAACATCTCTGGAGAGACCTGAAAATAACTGTGCAGCAATGCTCCCCATCCAACCTGACAGAGCTTGAGAGGATCTGCAGAGAAGAATGGGAGAAACTCCCCAAGTACAGGTGTGCCAAGCTTGTAGCGTCATACCCAAGAAGACTCAAGGCTGTAATTGCTGCCAAAGGTGCTTCAACAAAGTACTGAGTAAAGGGTCTGAATACTTATGTAAATGTGATATATATAAATTAGCAAAAATATATAAAAACCTGTTTTTGCTATGTCATTATGGGGTATTGTGTGTAGATTAAGGAGGGAAAAAAACAATATACAGTGGCATGCGAAAGTATTCACCCCCCTTGGCATTTTCCCTATTTTGTTGCCTTACAACCTGGAATTAAAATTGATTTGTATAATTTGATTTACACAACATGCCTACCACTTTGAAGATGCAAAATATATTTTTTTGTGAAACAAACAAGAAATTAGACAAAAAAACTAAAAACTTGAGCGTGCATAACTATTCACCCCCCCCAAAGTCAATACTTTGTAGAGCCACCTTTTGCAGCAATTACAGCTGCAAGTCTCTTGGGGTATGTCTCTATAAGCTTGGCACATCTAGCCACTGGGACTTTTGCCCATTCTTCAAGGCAAAACTGCTCCAGCTCCTTCAAGTTGGATGGGTTCCGCTGGGTTATAGCAATCTTTAAGTCATACCACAGATTCTCAATTGGATTGAGGTCTGGGCTTTGACTAGGCCATTCCAAGACATTTAAATGTTTCCCCTTAAACCACTCAAGTGTTGCTTTAGCGGTATGCTTAGGGTCATTGTCCTACTGGAAGGTGAACCTCCGTCCCAGACTCAAATCTCTGGAAGACTGAAACAGGTTTCCCTCAAGAATTTCCCTGTATTTAGCGCCATCCATCATTCCTTCAAATCTGACCAGTTTCCCAGTCCCTGCTGATGAAAAACATCCGCACAGCATGATGCTGCCACCACCGTGCTTCACTGTGGGGAAGGTGTTCTCGGGGTGATGAGAGGTGCTGGGTTTGCGCCAGACATAGCGTTTTCCTTTATGTCCAAAAAGCTCAATTTTAGTCTCATCTGACCTGAGTACCTTCTTCTATATGTTTGGGGAGTCCTCCACATGCCTTTTGGCGATAACCAAACGTGTTTGCTTATTTTTTTCTTTAAGCAATGTCTTTTTTCTGGCCACTCTTCCATAAAGCCCAGCTCTGTGGAGTGTACGGCTGAAAGTGGTCCTATGGACAGATACTCCAATCTCCACTGTGGAGCTTTGCAGCTCCTTCAGGGTTATCTTTGGTCTCTTTGTTGCCTCTCTGATTAACGCCCTCCTTGCGTGGTCCGTGAGTTTTGGTGGGCGGCCCTCTCTTGGCAGGTTTGTTGTGGTGCCATATTCTTTCCATTTTTGAATAATGGATTTAATGGTGCTCCGTGAGATGTACAAAGTTTCTGATATTTTTTTATAACCCAACCCTGATCTGTACTTCGCCACAACTTTGCCCCTGACCTGTTTGGAGTGCTCCTTGGTCTTCATGATGCCGCTTGCTTGGTGGTGCCCCTTGCTTAGTGGTGTTGCAGACTCTGGGGACTTTCAGAACAGGTGTATATATACTGAGATCATGTGACAGATCATGTGACACTTAGATTGCACACAGGTGGACTTTATTTACCTAATTATGTGACTTCTGAAGGTAATTGGTTGCACCAGATCTTATTTAGGGACTTCATAGCAAAGGGGGTCAATACAGATGCACACACCACTTTTTTTTAGAATTTTTTGAAACAAGTTATTTCTTTCGTTTCACTTCACCAATTTGGACTATTTTGTGTATGTTCATTACATGAAATCCAAATTAAAATCAATTAAAATTAATGTTGTAATGCAACAAAATAGGAAAAACGGCAAGGGCGATGAATACTTTTGCAAGGCACTTTAATACATTTTTAATAAGGCTGTAACCTAACAAAATGTGGAAAAGGTCAAGGGGTCTGAATACTTTCCGAAGGCACTGTATGATTATTATGGCACTTGATAGGACTTTTTTCCAGGCATTGTAAATATCTGTTGATCTGTGCGGACCTGTTGAACCTGTGTATCTCAAACATGCACATTTTGTATAGACTAAGCTAAAAACCTGTGCTTGATTGAAAGATGTTAAACTTTTTCAGTGGTTAGGTACTGTATGTCAAGTTTGTTGCCAATGTTGCCAGAATAGAGTCGATTAGATATTTCTTTCTTGTCTGTTTTTCACAAATATTTGAATATAAGAAAATGCACTGTGATAGGAAGAACATAACATCATACATACAAATTCATGAAAAAGCAAGACAAATTACAGTTTATGGACTTTTACCCCCCAATAACTTACCTTCCACACAGTTGCATTATTTTCCAGAGAACACATAGAGCCACAAGTTGATTATCCATTTTATACCAAGGCTAGAAATGAACACATGTGCCACTAGAAATGTGTTCAACATCCACTGAAGTAGCTAGCAAGTTTACTAGATAGCAACAGTAGTTGCCTTGGTAACCAAACAGACTTGCTAGTTTAGCTAACCAAATCATCAGTCCAAGCTTGCTATTATGAAAATCGAATTCAACAATGTTTCAATTCGACTTTTACTTTCAAGAGCAGCTCAAACATAAAACATGTAAGAATGACCCATAGCCATTGAATTCTACCATGCAAATATACTGTGCGTTATAGGGAATTATATAACGGATGGGTCTAATCCTGAATGCTGATTGGTTAAAAGCGCATCCCAGCATCCCTGTCTATTCCACAAGTTACAGTGGGGAAAAAAAGTATTTAGTCAGCCACCAATTGTGCAAGTTCTCCCACTTAAAAAGATGAGAGAGGCCTGTAATTTTCATCATAGGTACACGTCAACTATGACAGACAAATTGAGAAAAAAAATTCCAGAAAATCACATTGTAGGATTTTTAATGAATTTATTAGCAAATTATGGTGGAAAATAAGTATTTGGTCAATAACAAAAGTTTCTCAATACTTTGTTATATACCCTTTGTTGGCAATGACACAGGTCAAACGTTTTCTGTAAGTCTTCACAAGGTTTTCACACACTGTTGCTGGTATTTTGGCCCATTCCCCCATGCAGATCTCCTCTAGAGCAGTGATGTTTTGGGGCTGTCGCTGGGCAACACGGACTTTCAACTCCCTCCAAAGATTTTCTATGGGGTTGAGATCTGGAGACTGGCTAGGCCACTCCAGGACCTTGAAATGCTTCTTACGAAGCCACTCCTTCGTTGCCCGGGCGGTGTGTTTGGGATCATTGTCATGCTGAAAGACCAAGCCACGTTTCATGTTCAATGCCCTTGCTGATGGAAGGAGGTTTTCACTCAAAATCTCACGATACATGGCCCCATTCATTCTTTCCTTTACACGGATCAGTCGTCCTGGTCCCTTTGCAGAAAAACAGCCCCAAAGCATGATGTTTCCACCCACATGCTTCACAGTAGGTATGGTGTTCTTTGAATGCAACTCAGCATTCATTGTCCTCCAAACACAACGAGTTGAGTTTTTACCAAAAAGTTATATTTTGGTTTTATCTGACCATATGACATTCTCCCAATCCTCTTCTGGATCATCCAAATGCACTCTAGCAAACTTCAGACGGGCCTAGACATGTACTGGCTTAAGCAGGGGGACACGTCTGGCACTGCAGGATTTGAGTCCCTTGCGGCGTAGTGTGTTACTGATGGTAGGCTTTGTTACTTTGGTCCCAGCTCTCTGCAGGTCATTCACTAGGTCCCCCCGTGTGGTTCTGGGGTTTTTGCTCACCGTTCTTGTGATCATTTTGACCCCACGGGGTGAGATCTTGCGTGGAGCCCCAGATCGAGGGAGATTATCAGTGGTCTTGTATGTCTTCCATTTCCTAATAATTGCTCCCACAGTTGATTTCTTCAAACCAAGCTGCTTACCTATTGCAGATTCAGTCTTCCCAGCCTGGTGCAGGTCTACAATTTTGTTTCTTGTGTCCTTTGACAGCTCTTTGGTCTTGGCCATAGTGGAGTTTGGAGTGTGACTGTTTGAGGTTGTGGACAGGTGTCTTTTATACTGATAACAAGTTCAAACAGGTGCCATTAATACAGGTAACGAGTGGAGGACAGAGGAGCCTCTTAAAGAAGAAGTTACAGGTCTGTGAGAGCCAGATATCTTGCTTGTTTGTAGGTGACCAAATACCTATTTTCCACCATAATTTGCAAATCAATTCATTAAAAATCCTACAATGCGATTTTCTGGAATTTTTTTTCTCAATTTGTCTGTCATAGTTGACGTGTACCTATGATGAAAATTACAGGCCTCTATCATCTTTTTAAGTGGGAGAACTTGCACAATTGGTGGCTGACTAAATACTTTTTTTCCCCACTGTACCACCGGCTAAATCTATGACGTTAAAATGCCTATTTACTCTGTTCCATCTGACTGCGCAATTCCCTGTCTCATCAGCCCAGCCAGGCAATTTATAAACTTGATCTTCACTACAAAAAGCATCTAGACATTATCTCACATTTCTTTTAGACTAACATTTAGTTTTCAACAGCAGAGATTTGTATAAACCTTGCTGTCTGTCTCTCCGACATTTGCAACATTGTTTCAATATTCAAATTCGATCTCCAGCTGTCCCATAGTAATGAACTTGTCAGCAGTCAGGATGAGACAGACAGGCAGACAGTGTTTCTCAGCTAGTCGAAATCATGAATCAGCTGGCATAATTTTTATGGATATATACAAGGAAATGTCAATTGAAAAAAGCTCAAACTAAACGAAGTGCAGCTAGTTTGCGGTCTTTCCAGCTTAAGTTTGAAGTGATTGTGTTAGCTGTGTTGTTGGCTAGCTCTTCTGAACATCAGTGTCCTGATGAATTAGCAGATTTTCAATGGCAGGCGAAATCGCGCCTCATTAGCTCCTTGTTGTGGATGTATCCAAATAAATGTCACTAAAAAACTGCTTAAACAAATTCAAATGCAGCTTTGCTGTTATTCTGGCTGTAAATTATCTGTAGTTGGCTAGCTAGCAAACAAGGGATACGAATGTTGCCAGCCAGTATGGCAATGGAACATTAAGAATGAATGACTAGATACAGAAACAAAAGACTGAACGACTGGGTAGAACGACCAGCCGGCTTGGGTAGCAACCCTAGATATACTGTATGTCGGGACTATGTCTTGTGGAAGGATGAAATAGTGTGAATAAATTCATCAAAATAATGTTTTTAATGAAAATATGTCAATCATTATTTGAATATGTTGGTAACCCGTTGTATAAAAGTGATAATGCCCTTGAAGCCGGTGTTTGGAGGATATATTGGCACTTCGTCTCGGCCTAACAACACCCGTGCCAATATATCCTCCAAACACCGGCTTCTCGGGCATTATCTCTTAAATAATGCACGCTCTAGAATGCCCTTCAAGCCAATCAGAAACGAGTATTCAACAATGCCATGGTATAAAGGTTTAAAAATGATTCCCTCAACTGTCACAAAATGAAATCAAGTCACGAGTCATGACTCAACAAACATAAAAAAAACTGTGCCTCCTGACCAGAGTACTAAGTCGTGTTGACCCATTGCTGAAAGAAGAATAATTTATATTGCGTCCCTTAACATACTGTTCCATTAGCCAGATCAGAGAGACATCAAAACAGAGAACACTTATCAACCAAAAACAGGGGAATCAAAGCTGAGCCTTCAGATCCGGCCGGAGACGCTCCACCAGCCAAACTAATCTTTCCTGAGCAACTCTGACTGATTTCAACTAAAGGCAGGCAGGGGATGTGGAGACAGACAAGACAAGTCTCTGATATCCCTGGCAATAGCATCCGACTTTACCTTTTCCCTGAACGAAGATCCAGTGGGAACATTAGGTCCCAAGGTGAACATTCTGGCTATTGATCAGGAGAGCACAGAGAAAGAGCTGCTTGGATTAAGAGCTGCAAATTGCACCCTATTCCCTATATAGTGCATATGGGCCCTGGTCAAAAGCAGTGCACTAAATAGGGAATAAGGTGCCATTTGGGACAGAGACAAAGAGAATAAACCACCTGGCCGCCTTATTTTAGAGCAGTAGGCTAACTCTCTGGCTAGCAGCCATCTGGAGAGCTGTGTAAAAACACAATTTAATTCCTCTGATTACAGTGTAATTAGCGATGCAATCATAGGGGTTCAAGAACCTCAGTTATTTCCAAACAACTGAGCTCATAAGATTTGGCGCCGATATGATGAAGCTTATTGGCCAGTAAACTCATACAGGCATATCTACATCATGAATGATTCCCAAACAGGCATGACAGACAACCACAGCTTTCAACAGACTGATCACAGAGAGTTGATCATAAACTATATAGAACATGAACTTGGAGCTGAATGGAGAGAGTGAGAAGGAAAGGGAAGAGTGGATCAAGGAAAATAGCAAATTTTGTTAGTTAGATAGTTCGTCAGTCAGTCCGTCTGTCTGTCCGTCTGCCCGTTCGTTAGTTAGTTACATTATAGCGTTCTTTGACCCAACATGAAGGTCCCCTCATTCTCAGATGGCCATAGAACACATCCTCTACCTCAGGAACAAAGATCAAACTTTCATATCAAGGGAGGCTGGGTGAAGATAACAAATACACTACTTCAGCTATTTGCGGGTCCTGTAACACACAGCAAATTTAGGAAATGTTTTAAGTGTGACACAGAGCCTGGGTGCTTAACGCTGTCCTATCCTCATCTCTCTCTCTCTACATCATGTCAACCACCCTGGTGCTATGGTCCTGGGTTTTTTTGTGTGTGATTTAACAGCTGAGGGAGATTGTTTAGCCTATTGGTCATCATAGCGTGCTTAGAGGGAGAGGGAGAGAGGGAGATGCAATCTGCCGAGAGAAGACAGAGTGGAGTTTACAGAGCTCAGGCCTGGGGCAGGTGATGTGGCCCCATGCAGTTTGCACGCGAAGGGACCTTTGGAGCAGTGCAGCTCTACGCTAGCTACTAGACTCTGCAGAGTGCATGATGTATTCTACACTGTGGCCAGCAGGTTGTCTCTATAATGATGCTAGTGGAGTGGTGTGCAGCCTTCTGCTAGATGTGTTTTTCTGTGATAGAGAATGGGTTTCTGTATTGTTGGGACTGAGACTGCAGAAACACTACAACATTGAAAAGGAGCCCATCTTGCCTGCTCACTGTACTCTCACAATAAGTGAAGTTCTGTGTCTGAGGCTCAATCGTCAAGTCACATTGGTGCAGGTTTGCTAAGGTGGGTTTGACAGTCTATGCTGAGTCACCAGTGCTAACTAAACCTGCTAGGCAGTCCTCTCAGAACAGTGATGGGTTGACTGTCCTGAAAACAATGCTAACAGTGCAGTGTGTATTATGGAGGAGCTGAGGCAGCCAGGGGGCTATGCATACTTTAATGAGTCCTTTCACGGCTGAGAGACCAAGTGGGACTGGAGCCCAAGCCAAGCATAACCACCTCACCTCAAAGGACCACACACAGACAGGCCAGGCATGACACGCTAACTATTAATTTATACTAGCCCTGTTTGTTCTCACTGTTGATGAGCGGAGAATGTATAAAATAGTTTGGAAAGAATCCTATCTGGGAATCGGTTCATAGCTGTACAGGCTTTGTGACTTGTTGCTTTCCCTATTGCTTTTGCCAGTCTGAGCATAACAGGGAGTGCCAGACCTATGTTAAAAGACCCATGACAATGTTTTTACATATCTAATAAATTCTGTAAAATACTGTATTACGTTACTGTATGGGACGTGTAAGGTCATAAAATTAGGTCAGTATATGCCTGTCAAAGTGTGATGAAATTGAATCACATTTTTACAACAAAGATATATCATCACTAAGGAGGCTGTGCCTTTCACCCTGCACTCTTGTGTTTGTTCTACTGCAGTGTTGGTAACGCTAACATGATACAACAATAACATGCCATCACTGTCTAGGTCAACTCTGGTGTAGGGGGGTGGACGCGCACACACAGTACATACACATGCTGCGAAACAGAACAAACTTTTAATTATGTCTGCATTGAAAGACAGGAATGAAAGTGTCTGTGAGCTCACAATACTATAAGCAAAGAGACTCAATATGTTGGTTTGAAAATGAGAGGCATTGACAGGGGTCATTTCTCCCTGGGTACATCAGAACACACACCAGGGGGTCTTCGTTGCCCTGAGGAACAACCTGTGTTTAAAACAGCAACCAACAGCCCCTCACTGACACTGCCTGTCTGCCCGACTCCCTGTCTGACTCCCTGCCTGCCTGTCTGACTCCCTGCCTGCCTGTCTGACTACCTGCCTGCCTGTCTGACTACCTGCCTGCCTGTCTGACTCCATGCCTGCCTGTCTGACTCCCTGCCTGCCTGTCTGACTCCCTGCCTGCCTGTCTGACTCCCTGCCTGCCTGCTTGAATGACATAAACACTCTCACCGGCTGTGTGCATGAAAACACTGGCCTGACATACACAAATACTCTTACTGGCTGCTAGAAAACATATACAAATACTGCTTGAAACTGGTTTATTCCCTTACCCAGTGTGGGTTTATCTCCCCCTCTAAGCATGAACCTGACTAGATTTGACTAAAATAATAAATATAAAAGGGCCTGCCAAGATGTGATATAGACAGTGAAAGGTTACTGTAGCCCTTACTGCATCTTGATCAGGAGACTGCTCCCCATGGTTCCTGTGGTGAACACTGGGTGGTCTGCCTTGCCTTACGACAGACACTGGTACTGTTCTGGTGTGTATGTCCAAGACAAGTAACTGAACTGGGGATGTTGCTGAGCTGTTCTGCATTAGATACTCTCTGAGCTGCATATCCCCAGAGCACTGTATCAGTGCAGCCATTCACAAAGAATTTAGAAAAATAAACACCTTTACAGATAATTCCCCTGATGAGAAATCAACATTTCCAGCCTCAATGACGGAGGGATGATGTGAAGGAGAGACGGATAGAGGGAGAGAAATAGGGAAGAGTAATTTTTATGTAAGTACACAGACGGGAGGGGGACAGGTGACTGTTCTGTCAATGACAAGAGAGGGCTGAGTGTCCTGGCCCTGCTCTGACAGCTGGGACGCCAGTGTCACCCTCCAGAAGGCTCCGCTTGACAAATCCAGACTAACATTACAGCCAGAGAGGAAAAACCCCAGCCATGGGGGCAGACAAACAGGCAACAAACAACCTGTCAACCCAGCATTCCTGGTTCATGGTGGGAGGACACTAGACTGGACTGATGACCACCGTAGTGGTGTATACTAGCATAGTATGTGGTACCCCAGTAAATAGGGAATAGGGTGCCATTTGGACACAGACCCAGTCTCCATTTAAGATGCTACTCCTAGAGTTAACAGCCCGCCTTAAGTCATTCAGATCCTCCCGAAAACGTTCAACCATATGAGCCTAAAGAAGAAGCTGACCTTCCCTGAACTTGCCATTTATGACTAAAATATGAACTGGCTGCGCTTATTACATTTGGATTCATTTTGGTCACCCTCCAAGAGTTTAATGATATGCAAATAAGATGCCAAGAGAGGGTGGTAAGTTGAAAAGGTGAAAACCTATCGCCAGCATATTCAAATTGCAAGTATTGTCAGGCCAAAGGTTGTGCACATACTAATTAAATAAACGTTACATATCCCTATTACCTCCCTCCCAGTAGAGGAGTGACTGTAATGTTAATGACATGGAGGTGCTACAACACATAGAATGCTATACAGATGTAGGATCTTAATTTGAGCCAGTTTGCTAGAGCAGCAACAGGAAATGTGAATTATTATGAAATTATAATTAATGGACATTTTTGTTGGGGTTGATACATTTTTCGTAAGGGAAAACCAAGTCTACTTCAGAAGCCTTTTTAAACAGAAAATACACTACAAGTTTTACATTTCCTGCAACAGGGTGATCAAATGAAGATCCTACATCTGTAGAATATAAGAATACTTCATAGGTGCTACATAGAATACTACTAAGATACTACATTAGTGCTACATAGAATACTCACTCCACTGTATCCTCCCAGCTGCACCAGTGATGCTGGTCAAGTTCCTCCATGTCCAGTCTGAATTTCCCCAGGCAGAACTCCTCGATGGCGTACTCATAGGTCCCGCCACAAGCCATCACCGACACAGACTGGCACGCTGGGGAGTAGAGAGAGGAAAGGGTCAGAACAGCATAACACACTGAGGGAACAGAGAGAGAGAGGATAGAGGGTTAGAACAGAGATGTAGTGTAGAGACTCAGATAAATGTCTTGTTTTTTTACCTTTATCTACATGGTAGTCTCACACCATAGACTTACATCTCAATAGCCACATGGTACACCTTATCGGTCTGAGCCAGTGTAGCTCTCATTCACAGATGTTTCATATTGATGAGCAGAGGTATGGGGATCTATCAGTTATATATTAAATAGAGGACACTGCTTAACATTTTATCTCTGAGATCCAACAGAGCTCTGGAAAGATCTCACCTGACACAGTGCTGACAGGTTAAAACCTCATACCCGTAGATGCTGTAGAAAGCTTCAGAGCTCTGGCTTTGAGAGGCTTTCTAAGTGCGGTCTACACTACACCATGTGGTAGCAGTTTCTCACTGTTTGACAAGGCTTGCTGGACTGGGAGATTGCTTTAAACTGTTAAAAGGGCACAAACACACTCTCAACTCCAAGGAGCAGAGCATCACTGCCCCAGGGCTCAGAGCTGGGAAAAGCACTCTGTGTTAGAGATATCTCTGTAATAGGGGAGGAATTTACAAATTGGCCAGTTCAGGGTCAGCCCAAACTGAACCTCTGAGAGGAGTAGAAACAAAGGGAGGAATCATAGGGCAAAAAGTTGGCTTCTGGCTAAAAAGATTAATTAGGTCTCTCAAGTACTCCTTCATGGCATACTGTTAGCTGGCCAGTTCACACAAGATTTGGTCTGGGTTCCGGGATTAGGTCACAAGTGGTTCCTAAGAAAATCTACTGTTAAAATAGTATTGATATTTTAGAATACTTCAAAAGAACACTGTTATTGTCAGCAGAGAATGTTTAAAAATCTCCTACTTCTACAGACTTCTTCTTCTGTTGCTGAACTTTAGTAGTTCAAGTATTACCACCAAACCTCCACAGAAAGACACCAAGCTATTTTACGACTTTTACTACATGACACAGTGGCTTGCGAAAGTATTCACCCCCCTTGGCATTTTTCCTATTTTGTTGCCTTACAACCTGGAATTAAAATTGATTTTTGGGGGGTTTGTATAATTTAAGTCATACCACAGATTCTCAATTGGATTGAGGTCTGGGCTTTGACTAGGCCATTCCAAGGCATTTAAATGTTTCCCCTTAAACCACTCAAGTGTTGCTTTAGCAGTATGCTTAGGGTCATTGTCCTGCTGGAAGGTGAACCTCCGTCCCAGTCTCAAATCTCTGGAAGACTGAAACAGGTTTCCCTCAAGAATTTCCCTGTATTTAGCGCCATCCATCATTCCTTCAATTCTGACCAGTTTCCCAGTCCCTGCCGATGATAAACATCCCCACAGCATGATGCTGCCACCACTGTGCTTCACCTTGGGGATGGTGTTCTCGGGGTGATGAGAGGTGTTGGGTTTGCGCCAGACATAGCATTTTCCTTGATGGCCAAAAAGCTCATCTGACCAGAGTACCTTCTTCCATATGTTTGGGGAGTCTCCCACATTACTTTTGTCGAACACCAAACTTGTTTGCTTATTTTTTTCTTTAAGCAATGGCTTTTTTCTGGCCACTCTTCCATAAAGCCCAGCTCTGTGGAGTGTACAGCTTAAAGTGGTCCTATGGATAGATACTCCAATTTCCGCTGTGGAGCTTTGCAGCTCCTTCAGGGTTATCTTTGGTCTCTTTGTTGCCTCTCTGATTAATGCCCTCCTTGCCTGGTCCGTGAGTTTTGGTGGGTGGCCCTCTCTTGGCAGGTTTGTTGTGGTGCCATATTCTTTCCTTTTTTGAATAATGGATTTAATGGTGCGCCGTGGGATGTTCAAAGTTTCTGATATTTTTTTATAACCCAACCCTGATCTGTACTTCTCCACAACTTTGTCCCTGACCTGTTTGGAGAGCTCCTTGGTCTTCATGGTGCCGCTTGCTTGGTGGTGCCCCTTGCTTAGTGGTGTTGCAGACTCTGGGGCCTTTCAGAACAGGTGTATACAGTTGAAGTCTGAAGTTTACATACACCTTAGCCAAATACATTTAAACTCAGTTTTTCACAATTCCTGACATTTAATCCTAGTAAAAATTCCCTGTCTTAGGTCAGTTAGGATCACCACTTTATTTTAAGAATGTGAAATGTCAAAATAATAGTCGAGAGACTGATTTATTTCAGCTTTTATTTCTTTCATCACATTCCCAGTGGGTCAGAAGTTTACATACAGTGGGGAAAAAAAGTATTTAGTCAGCCACCAATTGTGCAAGTTCTCCCATTTAAAAAGATGAGAGAGGCCTGTAATTTTCATCATAGGTACACGTCAACTATGACAGACAAATTGAGAAAAAAAAATCCAGAAAATCACATTGTAGGATTTTTAATGAATTTATTTGCAAATTATGGTGGAAAATAAGTATTTGGTCAACTACAAACAAGCAAGATTTCTGGCTCTCACAGACCTGTAACTTCTTCTTTAAGAGGCTCCTCTGTCCTCCACTCGTTACCTGTATTAATGGCACCTGTTTGAACTTGTTATCAGTATAAAAGACACCTGTCCACAATCTCAAACAATCACACTCCAAACTCCACTATGGCCAAGACCAAAGAGCTGTCAAGGGACACCAGAAACAAAATTGTAGACCCTCACCAGGCTGGCAAGACTGAATCTGCAATAGGTAAGCAGCTTGGTTAGAAGAAATCAACTGTGGGAGCAATTATTAGGAAATGGAAGACATACAAGACCACTGATAATCTCCCTCGATCTGGGGCTCCACGCAAGATCTCACCCGTGGGGTCAAAATGATCACAAGAAAGGTGAGCAAAAATCCCAGAACCACACAGGGGGACCTAGTGAATGACCTGCAGAGAGCTGGGACCAAAGTAACAAAGCCTACCATCAGTAACACACTACGCCGCCAGGGACTCAAATCCTGCAGTGCGAGACGTGCCCCCCTGCTTAAGCCAGTACATGTCCAGGCCCGTCTGAAGTTTGCTAGAGTGCATTTGGATGATCCAGAAGAGGATTGGGAGAATGTCATATGGTCAGATGAAACCAAAATATTACTTTTTGGTAAAAACTCATTTCGTCGTGTTTGGAGGACAAAGAATGCTGAGTTGCATCCAAAGAACACCATACCTACTGTGAAGCATGGGGGTGGAAACATCATGCTTTGGGGCTGTTTTTCTGCAAAGGGACCAGGACGACTGATCCGTGTAAAGGAAAGAATGAATGGGGCCATGTATCGTGAGATTTTGAGTGAAAACCTCCTTCCATCAGCAAGGGCATTGAAGATGAAACGTGGCTGGGTCTTTCAGCATGACAATGATCCCAAACACACCGCCCGGGCAATGAAGGAGTGGCTTCGTAAGAAGCATTTCAAGGTCCTGGAGTGGCCTACCCAGTCTCCAGATCTCAACCCCATAGAAAATCTTTGGAGGGAGTTGAAAGTCCGTGTTGCCCAGCGACAGCCCCAAAACATCACTGCTCTTGAGGAGATCTGCATGGAGGAATGGGTCAAAATACCAGCAACAGTGTGTGAAAACCTTGTGAAGACTTACAGAAAACGTTTGACCTGTGTCATTGCCAACAAAGGATATATAACAAAGTATTGAGAAACTTTTGTTATTGACCAAATACTTATTTTCCACCATAATTTGCAAATAAATTCATTAAAAATCCTACAATGTGAACTTCTGGAATTTTTTTTCAAATTTTGTCTGTCATAGTTGACGTGTACCTATGATGAAAATTACAGGCCTCTCTCATCTTTTTAAGTGGGAGAACTTGCACAATTGGTGGCTGACTAAATACTTTTTTCCCCACTGTACACTCAATTAGTATTTGGTAGCATTGCCTTTAAATTGTTTAACTTGGGTCAAACGTTTCGGGTAGCCATCCACAAGCTTCCCACAATAAGTTGGGTGAATTTTGGCCCATTCCTCCTGACAGAGCTGGTTTAATTGAGTCAGGTTTGTAGGCCTCCTTGCTCGCAAACACTTTTTCAGTTCTGCCCACACATTTTCTATAGGCTTGAGGTCAGGGCTTTGTGATGGCCACTCCAATACCTTGACTTTGTTGTCCTTAAGCCATTTTGCCACTTTGGAAGTATGCTTGGGGTCATTGTCCATTTGGAAGACCCATTTGCGACCAAGCTTTAACTTTCTGACTGATGTCTTGAGATGTTGCTTCAATATATCCACATAATTTTCCTTCGTCATGATGCCATCTATTTTGTGAAGTGCCTCGGTCCCTCCTGCAGCAAAGCACCCCCATAGCATGATGCTGCCACCCCCGTGCTTCACGGTTGGGATGGTGTTCTTCGGCTTGCAAGCCACCCCCCCCCCCTTTCCTCCAAACATAACGATGGTCATTATGGCCAAATGTCCTCTTTGTTTGAGCTCACTCAGTTCTGCTGACTCAATCTTTAGTCTGGGGGAACATTTTCAGCCTTAACATTTTACATTTCAATTTTAGTCATTTAGCAGACACACTTATCCAGAGCAACTTACAGTTAGTGCATTAGTCTTAAGATAGCTAGGTGGGACAACCATATATCACAGACATAACCCCACGTTTCCATCCACAGTTTTTATGCGAGTAAAGTTATACCTTTTTTTTTTTTTTTCGCAACAGCTGTGATGGAAACAGGAATTTTCGGTCAAATTGTATAAATGCTGATAATTAGTTCAACATGGTGGGATCTTTTTGTGTAAGTAAAATTAATTATGCAAATATTGATATAATAACCATCATATCGAGTCACGCTGTGATATGTTGTGTGGTCCTCCCACTGACTCGGGAAACCATGCAGTTTATTAGGCTACAGATGAAATAAGTTAGGATGACCTTCACAGGGTGGTGAAAGTGCAAGGTGATCTTGATGCTCCTTTACAATAAATATTTAGGGTCTGATTCTGGCGACATGCTGATCGGTGCTTGACTGCCGTTTGACAAATACAAATATTATTGCTCTTATCCATAATAATCTCATCATGTAGACTAGCCTACCCGCACTGTATCTGCGAGCTGTTGGTTAGAGCGCATGTGCCAAGACCAGAGTAGACACATTTGCTATTTAACGCAAAATGCGATGGAAACACATTGAACTTTAGATTTTTATTCGGTACATGAAAACTTTAGCGAATGAGTACTTTTTGTGTTCACTACAATGCATACAAACTTATTCCTTTAAATTCCTGCAGCTAATGGTGAAAAGCATTGACAGAAGCTGGGGGTACAGAGAGCAGAGTGCCGAGATGGTATAGCATAGTCTGTACAGAAGAAAGAAAGGAAAGAAAAAGAAAAAGTGGAGAGAGAGAACAATAGACTTATCTAATTAACTCTGACAGAATGGGCTTACCTTTTCAAATGACTGTTGACGGTTTGACTCGCCAGCCAACGCTATTATTTCATATTTTTATTCTCTCTCTATCTCTTCTTCCCTCCCTCCCTCCCTCCCTCCCTCCCTGTCTCTAGCTACAGTGCCTTCAGAAAGTTTTCATACCCCTTGACTTATTCCACATTTTGTTGTGTTACAGACTGAATTCAAAATGGATTAAATAGATTTTTTTACCCACCCATCTACACACAATACCCCATAATGACAAAGTGAACTCACTGAATGGATGTTCTAGGAAGAACAGTGTTCTATAGATGTAGGATCTTAATTTGATCCAGTTTTCTACAGCAGGAAAATAATTCTGCAGCAACATACAATTTGCATTATTTTGTGGATTATAATTAATGGCAATTTTTTCAGGGTTGATGCATTTTTTGTTAGGGCAAATCAAGTCTGGCATTTGTAAGTGGAAATGACAAACTTTAGAAGCCTTTTTAAACCTCAAATACACTACAGGTTTGCATTTCCTGCTGTGCAGAAAAATTATCAGAAACAAAGGAGTGATCAAATTAAGATCCTACATCTGTAAGAACACATATAACATCTGTCTGTGGAAGGCATGGTCATGAGAGAGACAAAAGGTCTTCCTTCTTCACCTCTCGACTATTAAGATGAACAGAAAGATGTCTCAACATGGTTTGTTCTTTTATATAGGAACCTGCCAGCAGCTAATTTACACTGTAGTGTGCTGTAAGACTCAGAAGGCGGTGAATACGGAGTGTGTTAAGTCTGTATCTGGCTACAAATATAACATCTCCTCCATCCTCTTCCTCTGACCCAGGCCTTTTGATTTCTTCAAAGCGTATTGCTTATTCAAAGGCTTCAGTATGCGCACCGCATATAGAGACTCCAGAATTTATCAAAACTATCACATCATTGAGTGCTTCGCTTCTTGCCTTTTATCGGTGTTGGTGCTTTGCCAAGAGAGGATGCATGCCTACGAAAATAAAATTTTAACAGGAAAATATTTTTCTCATAAGAAATCCAAGCTGAGATATGTGAGAGACTTGATGAGAGATTGGAGAAAGAAGAAACGGAGGAGCAACGAAGCAAAGAACATCTGATTCACCCATACACAAAATATTAGAGTAGAAAGAAATGTCTTATCATAGCCAACGTTTATTTCTAGTCAGTGTCTTCAAGGAAAATGTCCTGTGCTGTTTTCAATTTGGTGGCAGATAAGCTTCATACATAAACATTCATTCACAATCAAATCGTTCTGTCCACAATCAACCCCTCTGTCCAATTTGGTTGCCTTTACTAATTGAGGAAGATGACAAGCATTGTTGAAATACAAACATTTGGTGGATGTTGGCAAAGCACAAACTTAGATTGTCAAGTGAATTCTGCCTGCCTTTCAGCAGCTTGGAAACACATGAACATATATCACTGGAAATAAACTCCTGTACTAAGAGAAGGGGAAAAGTCAGAGCACTTAACACATTTTCAGTGAACATTCTCTGTATATTAGTAGTTCAACTTCCAATGTCCACAGCTGTGTAGATAAAGGAGAGCTCTCAGGAGGAGACCAAGGCAAAGTTGTCTGACTGTCAGTGTGTCCCTTCTACATCACCCTGAGGCTGCCCAGGGAGAATGGGACATGGACATTGCACTAAGGAGCACAGAGACCCAGGTGCTTAGAATGTGCAACCTGAACCTGAAGAGGAGAGCCCAGCTGCGTCTCAAATGGCACCCTATTCCCTATATAGTGCAATACTTTTGGGCGCTGATCAAAAGTAGTGCACTATATACAGTGAGGGAATGCACAATCCCTCCATCAGTGCTCAGACTGTCTGCAATAGGCTGAGAGAGGCTGGACTGAGGGCTTGTAGGCCTGTTGAAAGGCAGGTCCTCACCAGACATCACCGGCAACAATGTCGCCTATGGGCACAAACCCACCGTCGCTGGACCAGACAGGACTGGCAAAAAGTGCTCTTCACTGACGAGTCGCGGTATTGTCTCACCAGGGGTGATGGTCGGATTCGCGTTTATCATCGAAGGAATGAGCGTTACACCTAGGCCTGTACTCTGGAGTGGGATCGATTTGGAGTTGGAGGGTCCGTCATGGTCTGGGGCGGTGTGTCACAGCATCATCGGACTGAGCTTGTTGTCATTGCTGGCAATCTCAACGCTGTGCGTTACAGGGAAGACATCCTCCTCCCTCATGTGGTACCCTTCCTGCAGGCTCATCCTGACATAACCCTCCAGCATGACAATGCCACCAGCCATACTGCTCGTTCTGTGCGTGATTTCCTGCAAGACAGGAATGTCAATGTTCTGCCATAGCCAGCGAAGAGCCCGGATCTCAATCCCATTGAGCACATCTGGGACCTGTTGGATCGGAGGTTGAGGGCTAGGGCCATTCCCCCCAGAAATGTCAGGGAACTTGCAGGTTCCTTGGTGGAAGAGCAAGAACTGGCAAATCTGGTGCAGTCCATGAGGAGGAGATGCACTGCAGTACTTAATGCAGCTGGTGGCCACACCAGATACTGACTGTTACTTTAGATTTTGACCCCCCCCCCCTTTGTTCAGGGACACATTATTAAATTTCTGTTAGTCACATGTCTGTGGAACTTGTTCAGTTTATGTCTCAGTTGTTGAATCTTGTTATGTTCATACAAATATTTACACATGTTAAGTTTGCTGAAAATAAACGCAGTTGACAGTGAGAGGACGTTTCTTTTTTTGCTGAGTTTATAATACTTGACCCCTCCCAGGACCATACAATTACCCAATTGGCAATTACACCCAATAAAATGGAAAAGGCAATTTCCACATCCATTGTTACATTGGTACATTCGTCTTAATCAAATGAAGTGAAATCAAAATCAAATCGAATTTTATTTGTCACATGCGCCAAATAAAACTGGTGTAGACTTTATTTACCATGAAATGCTTGCTTACGAGTTTACAAATAATAAAGTAGTAACACAAGAGGAATAAAATAAAATACACAAGAATGGAGCTATATACAGGGAGTACCAGTACCAGATCAACGTGCAGAGGTACGAGGTATTTGAAGTACATGCAGTTTCAGTGGCGGCTCCTGAAAAAATTCTCAGGAGGGGCAATTTTTCTGATGATTTAGGTGACCTACACACATTTTAAAAAAGATATGTCCAGCAACAACATGAAGACAGGGGCAGCATATAAGTCAATACCAGAAGCATTTATTGACTGATCTGGGGAGATGGATTCCAGTTTCTGTGACAGATTATAAATAATCTCTGATGCCTTTGTTATATTAGCTTTTGGTTGAATGTACTGTCGTAGTAAATATATAATGTTATAGCTTGGTCTGACTAAAATCTTGTGCATGACCCATTTTGTGTTGGGCGTTTGTTTTCAATCAATGCTGTTCCTATCCTATAACAATGGACAAAAGAGTCCTATCTTGTCAGCCTTGTCAGCAGGTGGCCAAGGACAACACCCACGCCATAGGTCTCTCAGTTCTTCCAACTCACGAGTTCTTGCTCTGAGGACACACACACACACACACACACACACACACACATCATCACTGATAACACACACACACACACACATCATCACTGTTAAACACACACACAAACACACACAAAAATCCCCTCTCTTTAGGCTGAACATTTGAAGACAGAGAACCCGACTCAGAGCCAATGCAACAGTGGAGGGGACCTCGCCCAACTCATCAGGACCAATCAGAAGATCAGAACTACTAGATTCAACCTACATCATTTATTGTATAAAATGTCTGCACACAATGTTTTCGGGGCTCTCTTCAGATAGTTCCCTAAGAGTTTGACGAACGGGTCCGTGCACGCGATTCCAGATATCTTTACCTCTGAATAAACTGCCTTTATTATACCATATCCACCCTGTCCAAAGTCTCTACTTGGTCTCAGTTCTCCAGTAAACTTGTGATTATCAACAGTACACAACGGTAACAAACAATTGGGGGAACTCACGGGGCAGATAGTAAGGTCGCAGTGACACAGAAAGCAGTTCAATGTCGGGGGGTACAGAGTCGCTCTCTTACCAGGATCGCGGTCCGCTCTGACCAGGGTGAAGCCGGCCGGCTCCACTTCTCTGTCCGGGACTCTGTCATCCAGCCAAGTCTCCCAGCTGTATTGGATTCCGCTGCCAGCAGCGTTTTCATTATTTAGTCCGTTCGTAGCGGGTATGTACACGATCAACAAGATCAGTCCAAAACCCACCACTGTAAAAATCCATGGTTGGCAGAATGTTTGTAAACTAAGTCTACAAATTAAAAACATAAAATAACGCCACACTGCAGGTCGCAACAGAGACGCTGCTAGCTGCTATTTTCTTAGTTACGTTCATGGTTACGTCACGTATGACGAAAGCTGTAAGTGCAAGCCCACAGACACCCATAGAGAATGTATTGAAAGCTTTGAAATTTGAAAAAATAGATTTTACATGACAGGCTATGAGAGACTTCTGGGCGATTTTCAACCTGACTGAAATCGCCCCAAAAACGGGCGGGGCCATTTGAAGCACGACTTTAGCCTGATTTGACATTTAGTGGCAGTCAGATCAGATTAGAACACTGATAACTAGTACTGTTGCCGTGATATAATTGATTAGAAAAAAATCCCTTCCTTTTCCCGTTTGGCAGTGCGTCGCCCATATCGCCCTATTGAACAGGCCGTCCCTGTGCAGTTTGTACATGAAGGCAGGGTAAACTGACTAAGCATCAGGATAGATAATAATAAGAGTAAAATAAAGAACAGTGTAGAAGAAGCAAATTATGAGTGTAAAATTGTGAGTGTGTGAATGTTTAATGTGTATGTATATGTGTTTGTGTTGTGTCGGTATGCGTGTGTGTGCTTTGTGTGTGTGTATGTGCATATGTATTGTATGTGAATGTTTGTGGGTATCGTGTGCGAGTGTCAATGTAGTGTGTGTGAGTGAGTGTGTATATGGTGTGTATATACAGTGCATTCGGAAAGTATTCAGACCCCTTGACTTTTTCTACATTTTGTTATGATACAGCCTTATTCTAAAATTGATTAAATTGTTTTTTTCCCTCATCAATCTACATACAATATCCCATAATGACAAAGCAAAAACAGGTGTTTAGAAATGTCACATTTACATAAGTATTCAGACCCTTTACTCAGTACTTTGTTGAAGCACCTTTGGCAGCGATTCCTGCCTCGAGTCTTCTTGGGTATGACGCTACAAGCTTGTCACACCTGTATTTGGGGAGTTTCTCCCATTCTTCTCTGCAGATCCTCTCAAACTGTGTCAGGTCGGAAGGGGAGTGTCGCTGCACAGCTATTTTCAGGTCTCTCCAGAGATGTTCAATCGGGTTCAAGTCTGGGCTCTGGCTGGGCCACTTAAGGACATTCAGAGTCTTGTCCCAAAGCCACTCCTGCGTTGTTTTGGCTGTGTGCTTAGGGTCGTTGTCCTGTTGGAAGATGTGCTATATCGCCCCTGTTATAATGATTTGTGATACAAGATTCATTAATGTATGTAAAACTCATAAGATGTATGTGAGGGAGAGAGGACAAGGACACGCCATGTGTTATAGAGGTCACTGGTGAGGGACAGAAGGTCTGCGTGCCAAGATAGATTGGGGGCCACTTGTGCTAATCTTAGAAGGTGTATGTGATGGAATGGCCTGTCTAGGGTGACAATACCAAGTATGGGGATGCTATTGTGGTAGATGAGTGACACTCAATGATGGTTGGCAGATGTTGGAAGAAGCAGCTCGGAGTGCATTATATAAACTGAGAGATTTTGTATGGAAGTCATTCATATAGCAGGAGGCTACGTCCGTACCGCCTGTCATTGAATCCATTATTGTAACCATTAAATAATGACTGAATCAACTCTCCATCTGTGTCCCATATTCTCTTACATACTGAACCTCTCGATACTAGAAACTCATCATAACAGATTGACGTCTAAACGAACAGGATGCAGTTTACAGCCGTACTAACAGGTAAGCAGACTGTCATTTTTTTGATTATGTCAAATTCAGCTTAACTGTGGTAAAGCTGAGCTGTAACAAACGTTTAAAATTCAATTTTTTTTATGGGAACAGATGAGTGGTATTCGAGTACGTAAATAGATGTAAGGAGAAATATCAAATTACACAATGACATGGTGCTATGATTCGAAACAGGGTGTGTTAAGAGTAATGAGTACAAAGACAAAAGAGAATACAGGAGTGGGTGTAGGACTTAAAGAGATGTGTAGTATCATCATGGAATAAGTCATGAAATAAGTGATAAGATAGGTTCAAGTCCTAAGTGAGAGAGATATATTAGATGTGAAGAGGTTCAAGGCCTCAACCATTGAAGGTTCAAGTCCTTGGTTGAAGGTTCAAGTTGGAGGTTCAAGTCCTTGGTTGAAGGTTAATGTTGAAGTTTCAAGTCCTTGGTTGAAAGTTCAAGTCCTTGGTAAAAAGATGACATTGTAATGTGAAAAGTTGTGAGGTTCAAGTCCTCAGCAAGCTTAGGAAAATTAGTATTTTGTTGAAGGTTCAAGTCCTTGTTTGAAGGTTAAAGTCCTTGGTAGAAAGACAACATTATAATGTGAAAAGTTGTGAGGTTCAAGTCATCAGCAAGCTTAGGGATGAAGATTAAAGTCCTTGGTAGAAGGTTACAGTTAAAATAAGACATCATTGATTAAGCGCACTATAGAGGAAAAGTATAACTTAAGGAGGTTCAATCCTCTAAGAGGTAGAGCACTTTGGTGAAGAGAGAATTAGTCCTGTGTGAATTACTCAAAATGGTCAGGAGAGGAGAGAGAGTGAACAATAACTCATACTGTATGAAGAATCAGAGCAGATACAATTAAGCATGTTGAATCATGGCACCAATGGCAAAATAGGCAAACAACATTTTAATAAAGATCAAGTTGGGGATTTGATTCAAGTATTTGATTACTAATATTGCATGAACTAATAGAAGTAATGAATGGCCAGCTTAGTAGACCGGTATCTGGAAAAACAGTCACCATTGAGAGTAAAGCAGAGCTTCATTTACCTCAAAGAGAGAGAAAGGAAATGACGAAATTATTACAGGCAAATCCGCATTTAGAACAAGTCTCTTGTAAAAGTAGTGAAAATCAGACAATGTGCAAATGGATGTAAATTAAATTAGGGTTTTTCTATGTGGAACCATATCTTAGTGATAGGTCAGCATGGACAGATAATGACTATCCTCAAGACGGTAGTTTTAAAAGGGATAAATTACAAGTAGCGCAAAAGTATATGATTGATAATACAGCCATAAGCAACCCAAAATGGGATTAAAATCATATGAAAGAGTAGTATAAAGCATGGAATTTAATGAGTGCACAATGGCTGGTAAATATAATTAGGAAGGAGGAAAAGTAAGTTAAGACATTACGTAATTTGGTAATGGAGCAACATAATCTACCTTATGAAAAGAGTCAGTCCACATGGGCTATTCCTAAAATCAGGTCAACATACATGCTTCCTATAGCTAAAACAGATAACTTTGAGGTCAGACTGTGGCGCGAGGAATGCAGGGCATTGTGGTTACAAAGGTTTGGTAGAGCTTTTGAAACGACAGAAAGAAAGTTTAGAGGTCATACAGGACGAATAAACATTGAAAAAATTAGATCTACTAGAGAGTGTGTGGGAAATGAATATAACATGATATTTACAATAATCAAACAAAACCAAAATGTCGATTTAAACAATAGATTAGCAAATTAAATTATGAATTTTTCGTTGAAGCAAGGGAACGATAATAATCGAGGGAGATAGAGAGGGGGAAATTGGACTCCTGCCCAACCGCACCCTAATTCCCAGAATAAACCTAGAGAGGAGAAGCTGGGTGATATATTCAACAAGATTGAAGGTGTCCTTTAAGTAAACAGAAAGTCCAGTGTATCAGAATTAGTGGAACTACGCAAATTGATCATATATCTGTCACGCCCTGGCTCTGGGGACACTGTTATGTTGAGCCAGGGTGTGTAATTCTATGTTTGTATTTCTATGTTGGCCTGAGTGACTCCCAATCAGAGGCAACGAGTGTCAGCTGGTTGTCTCTGATTGGGAGCCATATTTAACTGTCTGTCTTTCACTTTGTGTTTGTGGTTTCTTGTTCCGTGTTGGTTGGTGTATGTAACCAGGGACGTCACGGTTTCGTTTTGTTGTTTTGATCGTGTGATCATTTATCAAATAAAGAAGATGTTTGCCTTCAACGCTGCGCCTTGGTCCTCCTCCTTAGACGAGCGTGACAGAAGAAACCACCAAGATGTGACCAAGCAGCGTGTCCAGGAGCCATCGCCAGGGAGATCTCTAACAGATCTCCTTCGCCTCCTCGACTGGGTCAAGCCGGATGAGGAGGAGAGGGGCTTGACATTGTGGCAGAAGGGCGAACGGCTGGCGAGGGACATGGAGACCTTGGCCACGGGTAGGAGTGAAGCCCAGAAAATTTTTAGGGGGGGGCTAACGCCGTGGACGACGGGCCAGCAGGAGACCGCGGCAGAGCGGCCCAGCGGATTGGCAGAGGAGGCCGCCAGGTTACGGGGGCCACTGGTCGAAGAGGGGGTGGAAGATGTAGAGGCACGGCGAGAGGTACTGGCGTGTGTTGCCAGTCCGGTCCGGCCTGTTCCTGATCCCCACGTAGGGCCAGTGGTGTGTGTTCCCAGTACGGTCCGGCCTGTTCCTGCCACTGCACCAAGTCTACGGTGCGCATCGCCAGCTCGGCCCGGCCCATTCCTGCTCCCCGCACCAAGTCAGTGGTGCGTTTCGTCAGCCCTGTCCGGCCCGTTCCTGCTCTCCGCACCAAGTCTGTGGTGCGCGTCGCCAGCCCAGTCCGGCCCATTTCTGCTCCCCGCACCAAGTCTGTGGTGCGTTTCGTCAGCCCTGTCCGGCCCGTTCCTGCTCTCCGCACCAAGTCTGTGGTGCGCGTCGCCAGCCCTGTCCGGCCCGTTCCTGCTCCCCGCACCAAGTCAGTGGTGCGCGTCGTCAGCCCGGCACGGCCCGTTCCTGCTCCCCGCACCAAGTCAGTGGTGAGCTTCGTCAGCCCGGTCCGGCCCGCTCCTGCTCCCCGCACCAAGTCAGTGGTGCGTTTCGTCAGCCCGGCTCGGCCCGCTCCTGCTCCCCACACCAAGCCAGTGGTGTGCGTCGTCAGTCCGGCACGGCCCGTGCCTGTTCCACCGGTGGCGGGTCCGGCACCGGTCAGGTGCTGCGTCACGCGGAGCTAGAGCAATCCCGCTCCACCAGTGTTCAGTTCAGCTCTGGTCAGCAGGGCCAGACCGGACCAGGGGTACTTTGGGGGGTTAGAGAAGGAGTGGGGATCATGCCCGGAGCCGGATCCGCCGCCTAGGCGGAGTGCCCACCCGGTCCCTCCCCTGTGGTACTTAGTTGGCGCGGTCGGAGCTAAGCCCTTTAGGGGGGGGTACTGTCACGCCCTGGCTCTGGGGACACTGTTATGTTGAGCCAGGGTGTGTAATTCTATGTTTGTATTTCTATGTTGGCCTGAGTGACTCCCAATCAGAGGCAACGAGTGTCAGCTGGTTGTCTCTGATTGGGAGCCATATTTAACTGTCTGTCTTTCACTTTGTGTTTGTGGTTTCTTGTTCCGTGTTGGTTGGTGTATGTAACCAGGGACGTCACGGTTTTGTTTTGTTGTTTTGATCGTGTGATCATTTATCAAATAAAGAAGATGTTTGCCTTCAACACTGCGCCTTGGTCCTCCTCCTTAGACGAGCGTGACAATATCTCTCCCATTACAAATTGATTTGGAGGATATTAATGATCAACATTCATTTATAGTAAGCGCTACAACTACTATGGCATTCATGGGAAGAGACCTTTTAAGTAAACTCGATGCAACCGAGGTATATGGAACAACAGGCTATTTTATGAACAAAAAACAGAAAGTAATTTTAATTTGAAAAGGTGCATAATAAATTATATGAATGTGTATGATAGGTTGATATAAGTTTGGATAATAAGCTTTGATATAACATTATATTGTGGTTCCGTACATCAATGCCCATCATATAATATCAAGGAGTGGTATGGAGAACGTGAGGTTATTCTAGAGTGTAGGGGAAAAGTATATGTTTTAAGGGGAGGCTTGACTTTGAAGGGGTTTCCTGAAGGTTAGAGAACCGGTGAGGATCCAATGACAGGAAGGTCAGTGTCCTTGAAACTACAGTCTGTTTTTTTGGTTCCGCTGGGAGTATGTTTGAAGAAGTTGATTTGTGTTGAGTGAGGATCGTTAATAAAACACGAAGGGATTGTTTGATGTGAGTACCTAGACGTTTCTAACGTTCTATATGGAGTTTGTGACGATGTGAAAATAGGATGAAGTTTATGTGTGTAATCGATTACTCGAGAAGTGAGAAAATCATAATTAGAGTGCTATGTATGTATTAACTTGCTCACCCAGACGTAGACGTACGTCATGGGTGGGAAATAATGAATACGGGTTTTCTAAATTTGTACCGTTGTTAGATCCTTTGATAGAGATAAGGTTTAAGAAATTAACTGCCGATAAGGAGTGGAAGTTATAGACGTAACTTACTTGAATGACGAGTAATGGTGTTTCGAGGGTGACTATTTTTAATGTGTGCAGAGGGTACCTGGTTCAAGCCCATGTAGGGAAGGAAGCAAAACTGTTACATTGATGCTATTGACCTAGATCACTGGGTGAATTGATAAGATTATACGAAAGAGATTGTCCTACCAACCCATTGTGGCATAGGATAACATAGTAATTAAAGTGGCATACCTGGGAATAGATGTTTTGTTTGTTTTGACTATTTGTCATCTGCTAAAGTACCATTAGCTAGAAAGACAGCGGTAGAGGATAAAAGAGATTGTAGAGGGTTTTCTGTGTTAAAAAGAAAGTAGGTTAATTGGAAGATGAGAAATGTTGCATTGGATTGTTTAAGTAGACTGGTATTAAAATAATTATTTATAGTAAGGTCAATTAAAATATTGTATTATGTAGTAGTGGTTTGTGGATATAATTTACTAATGCCATGATTTTGAAATTGGGTGAAAGAGAGTCGGGCTGGCTGTGCTATATCAGGATGTAAAGGACGCAGAGGGTAATGTGGAGCAGACATCTAGATAGTTGAATAGGGAACGTTCTTTGACAATTTGTAATTATTATTATTACATTCTATAGTTTGTTTAAACACCAGTGAGTTATGCAGACAGTTAATTAATTCTAATAACGATTATCTGTTTCTGGTACTGTCACACCCTGGCTCTGGGGACTCTATATGTTGAGCCAGGGTGTGTAGATTCATTGTGTTTGTGTGCTGAGTTTGAGTGTCTAGTTATTGTATTTCTATGTTGGCCAGAGTGGCTCCCAATCAGAGGCAACGAGTGTCAGCTGTTGCGGGTTGTCTCTGATTGGGAGCCATATTTAAACTGTCTGTTTTCCCTTTGTGTTTGTGGGATCTTGTTCCGTTTTGGTTTGTTGCCGTGTCGGTTGTGTTATACCGAGGACGTCACGTTTTCGTTTTGTTGTTTTGTTCGTGCATTCATTAAATAAATAAATATGTTTGCAACTAACGCTGCGCATTGGTCTACTCCATACGACGATCGTGACAGGTACGTTGAACAATGGGAGATGGAAGTCCCCTACAGTATATGTTAAGGGAAAGTAGGAGACAACGTCTCAAACACATTTTTTAATAGATGCCTGGGATAAGATATCACGGCTTCCTTACGCAGAGTAATTGAATATATTGGCGAATGAATAAAATATGAGGGGTGACAGGAACAATATAAGGGGAAACAGATATTTCCTATGTTGTTGATCAAGTAATGATACTAGGATAATTTGATATGGGATCAAAAGGGGTTGAATAATCATTGTGAGAATTACAGAGGATGAAGTCTGAAGGGTAATCAATTAAACATACTCATTGTAAACTCAGAGACATTTGAGTGGTTTTCATCTTTTGAGAGATTGTATGTCATCTTCTTCTGGAGTAGTTATGAGGAATTAGATTAAAACAAACGATTATTGATGTGAGATAGGACAGGGTATATATGCATCATGTTTTTGGGGTGTAATTTATCTTTTTGGATTGCTGATTATAATTTAACGTTAACGAAATGTATACTTTCTCTTCCAGGAAAATGGGGATTTCCTTATCTCTCATTGGGATATTTCCTAAGTCTATGGGCTAGGGGGAGCAGTTAGTAAAATTAGGCAGTTTTATAATTAGGTCGTAAAAGGGAGTTACCTAATTAAGTCAGGCCTGGCTATTTTTGTTTGTTGTTTTCCAATTGGGTTTTTCAAATAACCACACACAACCCACCTATTACAATGGTAATATAGGGTTGTTATTTTGAATTTAGGGGGTTTTAACGGGTCAAAGATGATAAGCCTTAAAGGAGCACAAACACTGAGCTTTATGACGTTTTTTTCTTTTATGAGTACGTTTCGGGTAAACACATGATTTCTTTTGAGAATAAATGTCCTGAGGACTTACTGTATGCTTGGGATACATAACATTTATGAAATGTTTTGACTGTTGTTACTGATTAGTTTATACTATAAAATGGAACATTTCTTTGAAGGGTTTGAATGACCTCTGAACTCTGTCCTGACTTTCTAGTGTGATTTGATCACCCACACTGGAAAGCCTAGAGGCATGGGATTAGGATTTTAAGGTAATTTATTATACCGAGTTGAGGAACATTTATAATACTGATAATTATGAAGAAGTTTATAATTTGGCAATAGTCTTATATATATATATATGATTCGGACGATGACAAGGACAGAGAGAGAGCGCTATCCCTGAATGAGGGATACCTGTCACTAGTCAGTGTTACTATTATTGAATTACCTTATGGGATACAATTAAGTTAAGGTATTATCAAAGGTTGTCATTTTAATTTCATTTATTATTTTGGTTTAACAATGTTGTTGTTTTGTTTTTGAACGCATGAATCACGATGTGAGTCATGTGTCCACAGGGGGGAAGTACTGATCGCATGAGGATTTTGGGTAAATATGCTAATTGTATTAAGAATATGAGCAGCAGTAATTAATGTGTTATGGGTTAGACTACATTTTTTAGGTGAAAGTGTATTTGTGGTATAAGGCAGTATGTAGAGGAAGCCTGTCTATGAAACTAGTGACCTATACAGTGGGGAAAAAAAGTATTTAGTCAGCCACCAATTGTGCAAGTTCTCCCACTTAAAAAGATAAGAGAGGGCTGTAATTTTCATCATAGGTACATGTCAACTATGACAGACAAAATGAGAAAAGAAATTCCAGAAAATCACATTGTAGGATTTATAATGAATTTATTTGCAAATTATGGTGGAAAATAAGTATTTGGTCAATAACAAAGGTTTCTCAATACTTAGTTATATACCCTTTGTTGGCGATGACACAGGTCAAACGTTTTCTGTAAGTCTTCACAAGGTTTTCACACACTGTTGCTGGTATTTTGGCCCATTCCTCCATGCAGATCTCCTCTAGAGCAGTGATGTTTTGGGGCTGTCGATGGGCAACACGGACTTTCAACTCCCTCCAAAGATTTTCTATGGGGTTGAGATCTGGAGACTGGCTAGGCCACTCCAGGACCTTGAAATGCTTCTTACGAAGCCACTCCTTCGTTGCCCGGGCGGTGCGTTTGGGATCATTGTCATGCTGAAAGACCCAGCCAGGTTTCATCTTCAATGCCCTTGCTGATGGAAGGAGGTTTTCACTCAAAATCTCACGATACATCGCCCCATTCATTCTTTCCTTTACACGGATCAGTCGTCCTGGCAGACAAACAGCCCCAAAGCATGATGTTTCCACCCCCATGCTTCACAGTAGGTATGGTGTTCTTTGGATGCAACTCAGCATTCTTTGTCCTCCAAACACGACGAGTTGAGTTTTTACCAAAAAGTTATATTTTGGTTTCATCTGACCATATGACATTCTCCCAATCCTCTTCTGGATCATCCAAATGCACTCTAGCAAACTTCAGATGGGCCTGGACATGTACTGGCTTAAGCAGGGGGACACGTCTGGCACTGCAGGATTTGAGTCCCTGGCGGCATAGCGTGTTACTGATGGTAGGCTTTGTTACTTTGGTCCCAGCTCTCTGCAGGTCATTCACTAGGTCCCCCCGTGTGGTTCTGGGATTTTTGCTCACCGTTCTTGTGATCATTTTGACCCACAGGGTGAGATCTTGCGTGGAGCCCCAGATCGAGGGAGATTATCAGTGGTCTTGTATGTCTTCCATTTCCTAATAATTGCTCCCACAGTTGATTTCTTCAAACCAAGCTGCTTACCTATTGCAGATTCAGTCTTTCCAGCCTGGTGCAGGTCTACAATTTTGTTTCTGGTGTTCTTTGACAGCTCTTTGGTCTTGGCCATAGTTGAGTTTGAAGTGTGACTGTTTGAGGTTGTGGACAGGTGTCTTTTATACTGGTAACAAGTTCAAACAGGTGCCATTAATACAGGTAACGAGTGGAGGACAGAGGAGCCTCTTAAAGAAGAAGTTACAGGTCTGTGAGAGCCAGAAATCTTGCTTGTTTGTAGGTGACCAAATACTTATTTTCCACCATAATTTGCAAATAAATTCATAAAAAATCCTACAATGTGATTTTCTTGATTTTATTTTATCATTTGGTCTGTCATAGTTGACGTTTACCTATGATGAAAATTACAGCCCTCTCTCATCTTTTTAAGTGGGAGAACTTGCACAATTGGTGGCTGACTAAATACTTTTTTTCCCCACTGTAACAAGCTGCAAGGATGTGCACTTCCTAATATCAAGGTTTCTACTGACTGATATGAAGACAGGATATAGTAGCATATGGTGTCTCACCTAACAATGTTGCTAAGACTTTCTTCCAAAGGGTGAAGGCTTCTCTGCCAAACCTAGCAGGAGAATCTGGGCATTGTATGCACCTGGGAGACTGGCGGTAAAGGATTAAAGTAGTCAGAGATGGACAAAACCTAGGTGGGGAGGTCAGTACTAGGTGTTGCTGGCTATCTCGATGGAGGGGAAAGTAGCAGAGAGAGATACCTGCATCTATTTGTCCCACTGTAGGAGTATTCCAAATCAGAGGAGGAAGATGGCATCGCCACTGCGGAGCATTGTTTTCTTTTGTGTCTGTGTGTCTTTGCAGCAGGGACTCTCAACTTCCCTATTGGTACGCTGCAAGAAGGACACACTCCACAGAGCGATGTTGATAAATGGAGAAGGACTCTGCATGATCCAAGACCATAGTGAAGGAAGAAGGGTCAGATCTAAAAGGAGCATACATCGTCACCCAGTCTACACCAACGGATGTATGGATAGAGGGGAGATTGATCTGGTATCATCTAAACCAATGCAACAGAGTACTAAGAGGAAACCAACGACCTAGAGATGAGGGAGATGAGGATGCAGGAGCTGACAAGGATCAGGTGATGGGAAACGATTATAAGGGGATGCTACTGATGAGCTACGGGTGATGGCTGATTCTCTGGGTGGAGGGACGGACCTACAAGAACATCCAAGAACTTCAAGATCTTCCAGAATTTCAAGAATCGACTGTCACATCATTAATTTCTCTGTATTTGGAGGGTTTACCTAACAGAAATTGGGAAGTATATTAGAAATTGGTATTAAGAATAATTGGTAAAACATAATAATTTGTCATATAGTCAATGCTTATATGGTTTCTTGGATTAGAAATGAAATTTTTACATTTACATCATTTAGCAGACCAACTAAACTGTTATGTTCTGTCTTCTAGTGAGGTAAATACAGATGGTGTATTGACGCATAGCATGGATAATTTGGTCTAGAATGGTGTGAACCTATAAAAAGAAACAATCTCTGAACCGGCTGAAGATGAACATAAGAGGCGTTGAAGACGTTCCTATACAGCACCACTTCTACCTGCAACCGGTGTACAACAGCCAATCGAAGCTATCAACTGATTTTCTCATGTTTTTATATCGAGAGAGTGTGACAGGAGTCCACTGTTGCAAACGCCATGCTCTACCAACTGAGTAAGTGTACATTGTGACAGTTGTAATGGGTGATAAAGTTGAGGGTTTTAACTTTGATTGATAAGGGCCAAGTGAATCAATAAGAATTGTCATTCTAAATTTGGTTGAGTTAAGTAATTTGGTTTTGGTTATAATGCATAAGATGACTGAGTGATTTAAGTAAATCATTAGTATATATTAGTAACTAACTATTTTCAGCATGAGGGGAATTGCTTGTACAATTGAGATAACTGTCTTATATAGATTTTATGGTTAAAACAGCGATAGATTATGGTAATGTATTAGGATACTCTTATATGATGTATTTTGAGTAGACATTTTTGAATCTTACTGTTTGAAACATGTAAGTTAATGTAAGGATTATGACGGATATCATGAACATGTTGATTATTAAGTTACCGTATTCACATATTAGTCACTATATACATTTGAAGTGTTGGGTGGTATTGATATGGATGTTTAGAGTGGTACATATCTCTGTTGCTAGGCAAGAACGTAATTGGTTCCTATCATGGGGTTTTGATATTTGTGACATAGGAATGTTTATTATATTTCCATTTGATCTGACCTTTGGTTGAATTACTCAATCCTAACTAGTTCAAGGCTGTACTGATTTAACAGGGACTGAAAACAAAGTGTTATCCTTTATCTCTATATCAGGCATATTAGGGGAACAGAGTCAGGGTTGAACAGAGTTGAATATTGTAACTATTAACAGTTTTGGGTTTTCAAGCAATTGGGTCTGAAATGTCACTCATGGGACACTATGCAATTGATAATCGCATAGCATTGGATGCTATTATAGTAGATAAAGGGGGAATGTATGTGATTATAGGGGGAGAATCAGGTTGTACATAATTGCCATCAGAATAGGAAGGTCTTGGGAATTTAACTAAAGCTATGAGAAATATTAGAGACATACAGGAAGGTATTAAGAGTACGAATAGAGATGCAAAGATTGTGGGGAAATATGGTAATTTAAACGCTGTTGGTGTCTTTTCATGGTTTTTAGTGATAATTCAATAGGAACATGGATGGCAAGACTGAAGTTATTTTATTGGGATATATTCATTTGAATATATTATAATTTCCATGCAACTTACAAATTGTCATGAATCAATGTATTTTCTGGGATGATGTCAGGAGGTTAGGAATTCATTTGTATGTTTTGTTTGTATGGTTCAATTAATGTTATATTAATGGAATTCTTCTTGCAATAACAAAAAGAAAGAAAATTAGGGATTGTTATAATGACTTGTGATACAAGATTCATTAATGTCTGTAAAACTCATAAGATGTATGTGAGGGAGAGAGGACAAGGACACGCCATGTGTTATAGAGGTCACTGGTGATGGACAGAAGGTCTGCGTGCCAAGATAGATTGGGGGCCACTTGTGCTAATCTTAGAAGGTATATGTGATAGAATGGCCTGTCTAGGGTGACAATACCAAGTATGGGGATGCTATTGTGGTAGATGAGTGACACTCAATGATGGTTGGCAGATGTTGGAAGAAGCAGCTCGGAGAGCATTATATAAACTGAGAGATTTTATAGGGAAGTCATTCAGATGGCAGGAGGCTACGTCCGTACCGCCTGTCATTGAATACATTATTGTACCCATTAAATAATGACTGAATCAACTCTCCATCTGTGTCCCATATTCTCTTACATACTGAACCTCTCGATACCAGAAACTCATCATAACAGCCCCAGTCTGAGATCTTGAGCACTCTGGAGCAGGTTTTCATCAAGGAGCTCTCTGTACTTTGCTCCGTTCATCTTTCCCTCGATCCTGACTAGTCTCCCAGTCCCTGCCGCTGAAAAACATCCCCACAGCATGATGCTGCCACCACCATGCTTCACCGTAGGGATGGTGCCAGGTTTCCTCCAGACGTGACGCTTGGCATTCAGGCC
Source organism: Coregonus clupeaformis (assembly GCF_020615455.1). Lineage (NCBI taxonomy): Eukaryota > Metazoa > Chordata > Actinopteri > Salmoniformes > Salmonidae > Coregonus > Coregonus clupeaformis. The sequence goes on along the minus strand of NC_059214.1, from coordinate 26,934,727 downwards.
AAAGAGTTCAATCTTGGTTTCATCAGACCAGAGAATCTTGTTTCTCATGGTCTGAGAGTCCTTTAGGTGCCTTTTGGCAAACTCCAAGTGGGCTGTCATGTGCCTTTTACTGAGGAGCGGCTTCTGCCTGGCCATGAAGGCCTGATTGGTGGAGTTCTGCAGAGATGGTTGTCCTTCTGGTAGGTTCTCCCATCTCCACAGAGGAACTCTGGAGCTCTGTCAGAGTGACCATCGGGTTCTTGGTCACCTCCCTGACCAAGGCCCTTCTCCCCCGATTGCTCAGTTTGGCCGGGCGGCCAGCTCTAGGAATAGTCTTGGTGGTTCCAAACTTCTTCCATTTAAGAATTATGTAGGCCATTGTGTTTCTTGGGACCTTCAATGCTGCATAAATGTTTTGGTACCCTTCCCCAGATCTCTGCCTCGACACAATCCTGTCCTTTTTGCCACAGGTGGACTCCAATCAAGTTGTAGAAACATCTCAAGGATGATAAATGGAAACAGGATGCACCTGAGCTCAATTTCGAGTCTCATAGCAAAGGGTCTGAATACTTATGTAAATAAGGTATTTCTATTTGTTCTATTTGCAAAGATTTATAAAAACCTGATTTCGATTTGTCATTATTGGGTATTATGTGTAGATTGATGAGGAAAACGTTTAATTGAATCCATTTTAGAATAAGGCTGTCATGTAACAAAATGTTGAAAAAGTCAAGGGGTCTGAATACTCCTCATTCTTATACCAATAAGAACTGCTTTACTTCCAAACAGACAGATGGGTCTCATGGCAACACCACTTCTGACTAAGAATGTATTTTTACATCCTTAGAATTGAATGAAGCCAGTCATAGACATTGAATAAGAGCAAGAGTAAGAGGGAGAGTATCTCTGGCTTGCTTCAAAATGAACATTTGATCCCTAAAACTCTTCCTATTAGTAGGCCAACATCTATCATTCATCAGGACTGCAGTGTGTGGGATGCACATGAAATCATGCATTTTTACCTCTCTCTCTCTCTTTCAGTGCTCTCTCAGCTCTCTCTCAGCGCTCTTTAACAGTTGCATAAAGCACACAAACAAGCCAGTGAATTTAAATAGGGCAGAAAGCCTGTACAGTACACAGGGCTTAAATGTACAGTATAGGATATCCACTGGTGCAAAGGGAGACACGCTTTAAATGTCCACTGTGTTTGGATGGAGAGATACTGTCACACCAGACAAGTACCATGTTTAGAATGAGTTTAAATGTGTTTACAGTGTTTAAAACATTTACATGAACGGACACTTCACACAGTCACAAGTGTCCTATAGGATATAGAACCACTATAACTGCTTCCCCTATGAACAAGCTATTTCTCATTAGCAACCCAGCAGAACCAGACTAACTCAGACCAAAATAACCCAGAGAGATGCCTTGCAGAGCATCATTATCTCATATAATTGTTTTATTCAAAACCTGTTGTTTATAGAACGGACTGGTTATCTGTTCACCTTCATTTATTCTGGACTGTCCAAATTCCTTATTTAGGCATAAAATAGATTCAAACTCATTACTGCATCACACAAACTGAGTATAGTATATGGTTCACAATTCCATTGGTCTATTTCTACTAAATACAATCATGAGAAATGGTAAAGTGGTTATGTTCAGTGAGTTGAGATTTGAGGGAAAAGCCTGTCGCTTTGAGTCAATAAGAACACAAGCATTTCCATCTATATCTCAACCTTCACAGAAATTAATTGGTCCTAGATCAAATCACACATCAAGGATGTTTTACCCATTACATTCAGCAACAAGCCACCACAATTGCTATGAGGGAAAAAGAGTTATATGCATAGCAAAATGTGCCCTGATTCATCAAGATACCATCAAATTGGTTTTTGTCACCTTGACAAGCAATCGTGCTCTGGGGAAAGTAACAACCAAATAATTGGTGGAAGAACTGCCTCCGGTGTTGGATGTCCCCATCACCACCACCTCCCCACCCCGTCCTTTGTGTGCTAGAGCAAATAGAGTCTGTCAGACACAGATAGTGTAATATTGTTTCAGCACAGCTCTATGGCCATAGGGTGAACAATTTAGATATACTAATCTCAACATTACATAATGCATAGATGCAGAAAAAAATATTTTGACATATAATTTAATTAGGAATCCTCTGGGGGAAAAACAGTAGTCTGACTGACAGAACTGACAGCCCTGAAGCTGTCGGCCTTCTTTCCAGCTTCAAATTCACTCTGGTACTACTCCGCCACAAGCTTTAGGCATGCTCTGCCTAGAATATTTCATTTCCATTATCACTATTCTTTTAATTAGGCCTATTCAGTTGTAATTATTTAGCCTACCACACTCACAGTAGCCTACATCTAGTTTACACATGTAAAAGCTTCGTTAAATAAAATAATATTCGTGGGAATATAGCCATAATATAAAGAAGAGAAAGGAAAATGGAATTCGAAAAGCCTAAAATTAAAAAATACATTGAGATGAAGCCGTCCAATAATTCCAGCATCCAAACTGCATGTATATTTGCTCTATTTGATGAATGGAAATAGACATCTGTTACAAAACACCAAAAAGTGTGCCTAATGCCATTGATTAGGCCTATATGAACACATTTACCTTTTTTGTAGCATGAAAAGTCGGGACACCTGAAATGGGGCTGAAACTGTCCCGGGAAAAATGGGATGGTCACCCTAACACACATGGTCAACTTTCTAGAATAGGCTGCAATGTGTATTACCATGAACTTCAAAGAAGCCTACCGGTAGCCAGTGATGTAGTGGTAAAAAAGATTGGTGGTTAAACTCTGTCGCAGTAAAAAAAACGTAGCTCTCCCTATACAATGCATTTTTCTGAAAAAGGTGGGTAAACAGCGTTTACTTGCGTTTACCCTCCACTAGGCCTACACCACTTGCCGGTAGCCTACCCTCTCAGCCAAGGCAATTTTACACACATGAATATATGCAGAACAGGTAGCCTACATTTCAGGTGTCCTGACATTCTAATATGAGCTGAATCAAAACATGTCTTACACCCTAATTCAGAGTTGTCCATAATTCATGAGTTAACGCTTGGAGTCTTCACAGATCGTGTGACATAAAACACTACCTTTCTTTCCTTACATTAGTTACACTATTAAGCATTTAACAATTGATTTAAAACATTGAACTTAAACCTTGTACGAATCATGGATCTTGGAGATCTCGTAAAATGCAATGTTAGTGCAACTATGCCTACGTAACATTTATGTATGTTTCGCCATGAAAACAGTTCTCATGGGCACACAAATCCAAAATAATGTAGTCCTATGCCATTGCAAAATCGAATGCTTCTAACCGGACGTTAAAAACTCTTCTAACCGAAAGAGTCACCTTATAGGCCTACTGTCATTAAAGTATAGCCTACTTGTTGGATGGATTGGATGTGCATTGGTGTCTAGCTGTAGGCTAGTTGTCTAGGGATATTGTCAACCATGTTCAGGAAATAAAACAAATATTGATAGAAAATAATAAAGCTACATAAATGGTCTACTATTTCTGCCAACGGATGGCACAGCAAACACAAGTACCCGCGCTCACCTGAAAACCAATACAATGAGCGCTCTAAACAGCTGACTGACAAAAGCAAACAATGATAAATCAACGGATAAATCTAATGCATTGGAATAAAGGCTATTTTTTATCAAGGACGCATGGCAAACAAATGGTACGAAGGAAAATCTATGCGTAAAGGAGCTCAGCTGAGGCACCTTGCCGTTCAATGGATGGCTGACCACAAATACAAAAGCGCAGGCCTAGGCTATAGCTAGCCTATATCAAATACGTTTCTTCTTTCTTTGGACAAGAAAAAAATTGCCTTTTATAAACACATTTTATGCAATTCTACTACACTTTATATGACTGGAGACATTAGCAGAATCTTTTTTAATACGACAAATTACAGGGTAGCCTACTTTGCTGACACTGACAAACAGATCAATAAAAATGACGTTGTCCATATAATAGGCCTATGAGAAGGGGAGCCACAAATAGAATATGACGTCCATCTAAAATGGAGGAGGACATTTTTAAGTGGCACTGACCCAACAATGATAAGGTGTGAATATGCACAGTGCGCACTCACCGGGGATATGGCCGATGCTCTCCACTGGTGCCAATAAGATAGGCTATACTGTTGTTTGCTTAATTAAGTTCAGAATTTGGATAACTAAAAGACAGATTAGTCTTTTCATTGTATTCTCTTTACAGCAATAGCCATTTGCTTTCCAAACTATGTTTTCCCGCGATTGTATTTTGAAATATTGCGAAATGCCTGGCTGGGTCTCTCTACTTTTCACTGACAGTCACAACTTATCAATCATCTATTTGGTATTTGCTGTGCGAGCTGCCCAAATTGCTCATGCTGCCTTTCCTTCCGACTGTAGGCAATGCGATTTAAAACAATCCACAATTATTACTTTTTTAAGAAGCTAATGATCCTCTGTGGCCAAATCATGCTTTAGTAGCCTATTTTGAATTATTGTATTTACTTCTGTATAGACAGGATTAGGCTAATTAGGCTATATAATTTAGGCAAATATTTCAATTTACTTTAGGGAAAGCTTCCCCTAACCTTATGGACACGCCACCTATGTGTAGTGGGTTAAGGTGATATCCTAAGGGGATTGCTTAGACCGCACAGGCTCTGGCAGAAAAGTAGCCTGTGAGCTCTTTAACAGTAGCTTAAACGTACAGTTAAAGTATCCATCACCAATAAATGAATGAACTTCAGAAAAAATAGGCTGATTTATGCTGTGAACAACATGCTTTTATTAGCCTACCAGAATCGCCTACCAAAAGAGGTTCGTGATAGGCCTTCAATTAAAAGGTTTAACTTGTTATAGCCTACAGTTCACAATAACAGGAAAAAATAAATGTATTCACCAAAACAAAATGAAGAGATAGCAAACTTTCATGATGACACTTCGTTTAATCATTGAAGTGTTGGCTAATGGTTTACTGAAACATAAGGAAGCTATCCGATTTTCAATAGCACCGATGAGAAATACCTAATTTGATGATAAGGGTGAACCATGCATAATGGATGGATTTGGCAGACGGGTTGCAAAATATATCCTCCCATTGCGGGGATCAACTTGCTGTGGCATGCAGTTTTATAGCCTCATGCAGTAGTAGCAGTTATAATAATAATAATAACAATAATAAACTATTACTACGTTACTATTCTGCGCAGGCTGACGCTGACCGATTAGGCTATTTTAAATACTTCAAGCTATAGTCAAAAGCCACCTACTGTGCAAAAAGATTTGGAGGTGCGCACAGATTATTTGGACAATAATGTTGTGTGGAGTCGTTTTTATTAGCGGGAAGAAGTTGAACTATTGTCTAATTGTGTCTTTGGTAAACAAAAGTGACACAATACATAGGGGCATATTTATCAATCAGGGCATTTGAAGCCGAGCAGAGATCTTCATGCCTTCTGCCAAACCTAATCTGAAATCGCAAATAAGATATGTCCTGTCCCTTTTGGGATTTAGATAATTAAACAGTAATTTAGGGACTGCAGATTACTGGCGAGTAGCTGTTTTTATACACCAATAATCTGTGTTTTCTTTTGGTGATATCACCATTGTGCATGCCCTTGATGACAGTCTGTTCGATTACAGCCAAAACCTGTTTTGTGGGGTTAGTAGTGAGTCTCTTATAGAACTTCTGATCAATCAGTTACTTACATTTACATTTACATTTACGTCATTTAGCAGACGCTCTTATCCAGAGCGACTTACAAATTGGTGCATTCACCCTATAGCCAGTGGGATAACCACTTTACAATTGTTATTTATTTATTTATTTATTTTATTTTTTGGGGGGGTAGAAGGATTACTTTATCCTATCCCAGGTATTCCTTAAAGAGGTTGGGTTTCAAATGTCTCCGGAAGGTGGTGAGTGACTCCGCTGTCCTGGCGTCGTGAGGGAGCTTGTTCCACCATTGGGGTGCCAGAGCAGCGAACAGTTTTGACTGGGCTGAGCGGGAACTATGCTTCCGCAGAGGAAGGGGAGCCAGCAGGCCAGAGGTGGATGAACGCAATGCCCTCGTTTGGGTGTAGGGACTGATCAGAGCCTGAAGGTACGGAGGTGCCGTTCCCCTCACAGCTCCATAGGCAAGCACCATGGTCTTCAGTCTTATAGACAGTGTAGTCATGTACAGTAACAGCGCCTCCCTTGTCTGCTGGGAGGATGACTATAGATGTGTCATTCTGGAGATTTAAGGGGTTGTTTCTCAGAGCGGGTAAAGTTATTCCTGACATTTTCTATTGCCTCTAGCTTGGATATGTCTTTACGCACCAGTCTGTAGTACTGTTCGTATCCACAACTAAGTCAATAAGCCCAGGTGGAATGAACGTAGATGGAGCCCTAAACACACTTTTCGTGTGGACAGCGGGGTTGCAATCTCTAAAGAACAGTTTCAGATGCAATATGCATTTGAATTAGTAGTCGAAACACGTTGCAGTTTGTGCGTCCTGATATTCAGGCTGATTTGCTCCTATATGTATTATTTTGTATATATTTTCTGTAAATCGTTCACTAATGTTTATTGCACCATACTGGCAGTCTACTTGTTTTCTTTCTCTAAATCCCCCCCAAAATAGCACAATAGACACATAAAAAAATCTGCTCAATTAGCTCTGCTACTCGCTCCACACTTGCCCACTTACATGCTCTGGTATTCAAAAGCAGCCATGCTTTAGGCTATCAAAGAACTGTCAAATCATATCAATGGATGGAATCAGTGAATGAATGGTTGCAGCAACCAGTACATGATCTGACAAGCTGCATAACAAATTAGGCCTAATTAGACAAAATAACAATTATCTTGTTTGAACGACTTAGTATCTTGTTAAAACGACTTAGTATTTTGTTTGAACAACTTAGTATCACGTTTGAACGACTTAGTTAAAAAAAGTATTCAAACGCAATACTAAGTCATTCAAACAAGATACTAAGTCTTCAAACGCGATACTAAGCCATTCAAATGAGATACTAAGTCATTTGAATGAGATACTAAGTCGTTCAAACAAGGTAATTCCAAGAGTCAAATGGCAAACGTATGACTGTTTGAGAGCTGCCATTTATATGCAAGAAAATACATTCTAATCAGTTTAAATTGGTTTTACATTTTATAGGCCTGCCGTTTTGAAGAGGTCATAAAAACTGCACAATGACAAAGTTAATGACCCCATAAACACCTATATTTCTCTCTCTCTCGCTCTCTCTCTCTCTCTCTCTCTCTCTCTCTCTCTCTCTCTCTCTCTCTCTCTCTCTCTCTCTCTCTCTCTCTCTCTCTCTCTCACACACACACACACACACACACACACACACACACACACACACACACACACACACACACACACACACACACTCACAGACAGACACACCACAAATTAGATCTCTGTGATGTCTACCCTATGTGTTATGGTAATTACTGTGGCACTGATCTATCACCTCTCTGTGCATTGCTGATGATAGATCACTGACATCCATTACACCTTCCACATCCCCATTAGGCCTGCAGCAGCCAGCAATTAAACACAGACTGCCTGTCCCTCTCTCTCTCTCTCTCTCTCTCTCTCTCTCTCTCTCTCTCTCTCTCTCGCGCCATTCTAATTGCGCACAATTTGTTGGGGGATAGACAATGGACACACGACTAACCACACATGCAACCCATACACAGCCTCTACAAAGCTTCTGTGTCCATTTCAGAGAAGTGAGCAGGTAGCCTATATAATAATGTTGTGACTACTTCAACATTTTACTGTGACACTTGGAAATGATTAGATTCATAACTCATACAGCATCAGGCAAATGTAATTGTTTCAACACAGCAGTGGCAGACGTTTGACTGAAAAAAAGCCTGCAGCTACTCTCTTTCTGCTGTACACAATAGATTAAGATTCAGAGTAAAAAATAAAAGAGCTATCAGAGTCTGAGATTTCACTTCCTGGTTGCATCATGCTACAATACATGATGAGTACAGAGAGACAGACCGAGAGATGGGGTTGTTCCCACCACTGGATGAGACACCTCACGACAGAGACACAACAGAGAGAGACACAGAGGAGAAGGAGAGGTGGATGACGGTGGAAGAATACAATTACACAATGTCCCTAGCTGCCAGGAGCCCTCTCTGTGCTCTCTTTATTTGATACGAGCTGTCAACAGAAACTTTTGCAACATTCACACAGACACATATATTCATAAACTTTGGAGTCCGGCCAGAAATTAGGCTTTCATTTTCAGTGCATTTCTATGGTCTCTACATGAATACACCTACACATTAATTAAGGTGACACTACGATTTGCTCACACAAGGGGCTTTTGAGGGGTGGGTGCCAGATCAATTCAAGGTAGAGTGACTCACAAAGCTTTGTCGAAAATTCAGCTCGCTGTGCGTGGTGGACAGAATACTGAATTACCCTGACTGACAGAACATTTGAACACATGTTTCCTGCCTAGTACAACCCAAAGAGAAATAAATACACCTCTATTGTTGCCATGTCCAGCTGTCTGTCTTAACACTTAGGGGCAATAGACTAGAGCAGCTTTTCCCAACTCCGGTCCCGGAGAAAAACACCTGAAGGGCTTGATGATTAGTTGACAAGTTGAATCAGGTGTGCTTTTCCGGGGCCACAACATTTTACATTTTTACATTTTAGTCATTTAGCAGACGCTCTTATCCAGAGCGACTTACAGTTAGTGAATACATATTTCTTTATACTGGCCCCCCGTGGGAATCAAACCCACAACCCTGGCGTTGCAAACGCCATGCTCTATCAACTGAGCTACATCCCTGCCAGCCATTCCCTCCCCTACCCTGGACGACGCTGGGCCAATTGTGCGCAGCCCATGAGTCTCCCGGTCGCGGCCGGCTGCGACAGAGCCTGGATTCGAACCAGGATCTCTAGTGGCACAGTTAGCACTGCGATGCAGTGCCTTAGACCACTGCGCCACTCACAACCAAAATATGTACTGTTGCGAGTACTTGAGGAACGGAGTTGGTAAACACTAGACTAGAGACCAGTCAAGTGGATCAGATTTCTCTCTCTGGGCTTTGAGAAGGATCTCTTTTCTCACCCCTACATAGTTACTGGAGAAGAGAGTAGACAGAGGTGCAGAAAATAGATAATGCTAGGCTACACAAAGTAAGTCAGGCTACAGCTCAATCTCACCAGGGTGAAGTACACTTACTTGAGACACTGCAGACTGTAAAAAGGGAGTAGCACTAGCCAGAGGTGCAGTGATGAGATAAGGATAGGGGTGCATCCAAAATGGCACCCTAATGCCTACATTTTGGGGCCCTGGGGAAAAAGTAGTGAGCTGTATAGGGAATAGGGTGCCATTTTGTGTAATGGACTGGGTCCACTGGCCACCCTGGCAACCATCAAGAATGATCCTCTCTTAGCACAGTGTTAAGAAGCAGCGTTGGGCACATTCAGCTCCACACACACACGCATGCAAGCAGCTCGCTGATCCAGAGAGAGAGAGAGAAAGATAAACTTTGTGACAAACAGAGATACACTACATAGCCAAAAGTCTTTATGGACCTCGCTTTGTGCACATGGGCATTGTCATGCTGAAACAGGAAAGGGCCTTCCCCAAAGTTGGAAGCACAGAATCGTCTAGAATGTCATTGTATTGTCGTGTATTGAGATTATGACGTTGTTAATGTTTTAAGTGGAACCAGAGAGGACGTTAATTTTAGTATCTAGAGGGAATGTTTTAGGTTAACGCCACATACAACAGACAGGAAGTGTGTTGTAGACAGGGGAGACTGGTGATTGGCCAGAAGAGGGAGCATCTTTTTGCATTGTTTATAAGTAGGGGCTAAACGAAGAAGAAGGCAGAGCGGCCATTCTGAGGCGTCGCCCTCCGGGTGGGCATGTCACCTGTAACTTCTGCTGAAAGCTTGTGATCTGAATAAACCTTATGATCAAAGTTCAGTATGAGCGGACTCCTTTGTTTATCAGCAATAATTGCCACCATTCACCCGATACGACAAATGGCGCCCAACGTGGGGCTGGTCTGCATCTCCCCTTTGTTTCATTCAGCCGCCAGGCTAACTCGCTTTGAAGCCATGGCCAGACAAGGGTGAGTTTTTCTTACCGCTTTGGAGCTTGTTAGATTGGATACTGCTTGTGTACACTGGAGAAATGTACCATACGACCGTGCCTCGTGTGGCGTTATTGCTGATAACTGGGGGTCTGGCTAATCATTATCAATTGTTGCACTGGTAGACAGGGCAAAAGGGGGGAGAGTAGGCTTGGAATTTTAGAGCAATCGATGGTAGAGATTAAGGCAGATATTGGCAGAATGAAGTCAGGAATACGTATGCAATTAGAGCATTGTGAATCTGTTAAAGACCTCGAAACGAGGCGACTCTTTAGGAGTGGGCCATAAAATCCTTGCATCGCGCTAGGGTGGTGTCAGGTTGGTTCTGGGAACCATGAGGTGGACGGGTTATATGTATGTTATGCTCATCTTATAGTCGACGAAGTATTCGTTTGGGGTAACCGCTCATATGATTATCCAGAACTTACGGCAGCATAAAGTTAGCAGGGGATATATGGACAATGATTTAGGCACAATGCAGGTTACTTAGGGCGTGGTAGGCCGCAGTTAGCTAAAGGCTAAGGCTAATGTTAATGCTAAATGCTGGATTGGGTTTCATGCTACATGGTACATAGCGGCTAATGCTGAATGCTAATGCTAATTGTGTTGCGTGCTACATGCTAACGTGTCCTTAGAGGTCCTATTGCGATAGGATAAGCCTCTTAAAATATGTCTGTGTGTGTGGAATTTAAAGTTCTACGCAAATGTGAGCTCTGTTATGTGTAATTGTGTGAGTATAAGGTATAAAATAGTGAAGCTGTAGCGTAATGCTATCGTTCTATTGTCTGGGAATCGTATCATTGAATGCATTTGCGCATGCGTTTAATTTTATGACACTACACTACAAAACGTGGGAGTTGTAGTTTATGGTACGAGATTATGAGACGTTGGGTTCCGGTACTAAAAAACTACAAAACGTTGTTTACTAAAACTACAAAACGGGATTGTGGGTAACGTGTCATATTTCTGGGGGGCTGCGTGCTGCAGGAATAGACACAGACGAGGGAACAAAGAGGAGAGATTTTAACGCGAATCTTATAGTTTAAAGCGGCTGGTGTTTGAACATGAAACTATTTGTTGAGATGTAGTGAATTTATAAATTAGATATATGGTGACGGAGTATAATGAATTAAATTAAATGACGGATTAAAATAAAATAAAAATGTTATTGATCTATTTAGTCCTGAGTTGATTCTTAGAGCGAATGTGAACGAAGGAATATTGAATATAATTGAAATAACTCAGTGATTGCAGTAACTACTAAAATCTTTTTCTGTGTCTCTGTTCTTCTGTCATATGAGAGGAGCAATAGGACGATACGACAGGAGAGAGAGAGAGAAAGAGAGGGGGTGCTGACGTAGCGTCACGTGACGCGGCAGAGGATCAAGTCAAAAAGGGTTTGAGACTGGTCTGGTTACAAAATCTTCTTTGATGTTATGACAATTTCACATAGGCTTGGCAAACTGATTCATTAAAAATTGCATTTTGGAGGCTATGTGCATCACGGGGGTTGATTGGAGTTGTGTTGGGAATCAAGGACTGACATTATTCTGTAAATGTAAGATAATTAGGTGCTTATAGAGCAAGGGGTTATAGAGCAAGGGGTTACAGGCTTTGTTTATGGGTATTGTAGTCTGAAGTTGACTACTTGCATTTGATGGGTAGTGGTAAGATAGCCACCACTAATTGATAAATTGGTGACATAGGATATAGGAATAAAAATAGGTTTTAATTATTCATGATTTTTTTTTGGGGGGGGTTGTTTAGGTTTATATTAATAATTAAAGGGGGGAAGCCATAGGCTATATAGTCTAAAAATAAAATAATTCACGATAAAGGAATATAAAAGGGTTGTTACAATGGGGAGAAAGGACAGCAAGGCTATGAAAGTGATTACACTGGTTGATATGGGAAAAATAGTAATCCTTTAACTAAAGTATTGTTAGGTTATCCGGCAAGTGAAACAAAAGTTGCCCTTCATTCTCAAACAAAAACTGATAAAAGATTCCAGCGATAAGATAAACAAAGCTATAGAGATAAGGCTAAGGGAAGTAGAGCTTAGGGATGTTTATCCTCAGCTTCCGGTGATCATCCAGGAGGGTGATTGTTGCATCAGAGATGAAGATAATAATAGATAGAGGACAAGCAGAAACGACAATGAAGATGAATCCAAAACTCCAGAAGGAAGAAAATGAGATGTCTGAAAGAGAAAAGTGAGGTTAAGGAAGAAGATGATGAAGATCAGAGTGATTGAGAAGAGATCATGGGTGGATATGACTCTGTGATCAGAAGGAAGTTGGCAAGAGAGGAAAGAAGGATACTAGAGATTTGAGCTCTGATGGAAGTTGAAGGAAGAAGGATACAAGAGATTCGAGTTCAGATGAAGACAGCGAGAAAGAGGAGACTGAAGGTGCTGTGTATTCAAAAGGAGTTTATCCTACAAGGACTGGCACAGAAGAAATAGAAGGAGATATAGACCGATGCTTATCATGCCTGGATAAAGCGACTAGTTTAGAAGAAGTAACACAACTGGATGAACAACTCAAGAAGAGAAGATACAGAAGGAGAAAACCTGCTGAGAAAATAATCCCAAGAATTGGAGGAGAAGAATAATACATTGAGGTCAAGGAAAGGCCAATAGTAAGAAGATGATGGAAGATGATATTTCGAGGACCGAACTTAGAATATAAGCTTTTGAAGAATCCTGATATGTCAACAGCAAGAAAGAACAGGATCAAGAAACTCTCAGAAAACTCAATCATACAACTGGTGGAGAAGAGAAGCTTTGGTTATGAAGAATCAGAGTGAACCAAATCAACAATCACTGTTACAGCTTCAACTGAACAATATCAAATGCAATTGTACCAGCCAAGGGGGGTACCAGGTGTTCCATATCCACAGCCAGTTTCTGGACAGACACAGAATTGGAGAGGAAGAGGATGAGAAGAAATAGAAGGAGGAGGAAGATTTCAGCTACACTTCCAGCAACTTTCAGAAGACTGTTATAATTATGGACAGGTTGGTTACTTTACCTGTGAGTGCAACAAGTCAGGAGGAAACAACAGAGAACATTTTTAAGGAAGATACAGGGGCCAGTCAAGATCACCTGTTCTCCAGGTGAACCCTAAAGATTCTAGAGTGCCTAGAAGATACGAAGGGGGGTGTCAGCTGGTAGCACCAATTAGGAAGAAAATATCTAACAATTGAAGTAAAAACCGAGGACTATGAGAAATAATGGTGAATAGGGGAGAAACTTATCTGTGTTGAGCCTAAAGAGGTTAAACATCTCACTATGTAAAATTAACTAATTAGGATAGGGATTTGAGGTAGTAAAACAGTTAATTACTCTTAGGGAACCAATTGAGCTATGCTATAAGAACTCAAAGAGAAATTAAAATAGACATACTAATATTAGAACATATACCTATTGCAGTGTTGGGAAGAGATGCATGGTGTAAATTGAACTGTACAATAGGATGTACACTAAACGGCTGTCTGGTAGAAGATTTAAAAAGTAAGGTTTTTGGGAATCATATTTGCTTAAAAAGATAATATCATAGGAAGGATGATAATCTATTAGACTGCCTGTTAGACAATCTGTCTGGAAAATAAAGTTAAAAGGGGTGACTGTTATTCTGGGTTACATTCTTACACCAAGAGATTTCAGGCTAGGCTAAAAGGTGTTTAGTCGTTTGCCAAGTCTGTGTGTAAAGAAGTCAGAAGCATGTGGGGACTTCCCCAATCACATATCCTAAAAATTGGTGGTAAAGGGATTTTGTGAATAAATCAGTGGGAAAAGGTTTTTAAAGGTTAGGAGAAAAGATTAGATTAAAAAGTTAGGAGAACTAGGTTGAAGGAACTCTAAGACAGTAAGCTAAGTTTCAAAGTTAGTAGTAAGAGAGAGAACAATGGTGAAGGACACTTTAGAGTAGGAAGATCAAGGTAATTATAGGTGTATTATTATAATCAAAAGTTTGAAAGTTAGGACTGAGAGTTGGGAAAAAGTGACACTAGTGGTGATAGATGGAAGTACAAGCAAAGAGTTCAAAGCTTTGGGGAAACTAGATGAAGTAACTAAGGACATTAACACTTCAGTCTATTAAAACAACAGTGAGAAGCAATTTAACTCTTTCAACATTGATAGTTATTAAAGCCATAAATATATCGAATTTGATTATAAGGGAGCCAATGGCTTCAGCACCAATTTTAGAGGAAAAATACTTATTAGGGTTAGGATAGGGACGTTCCTCCCACATGGAGAGATAATTATGGAGAAGAAGTATACTTATCTAGTGCAAGCATTAGAATATGTTCCGGTTAAGAATTATTGGTTAAAAGGCTATGTAATTCATAAAGTAACGCTTATGATGGAAGATTTGAAATCTGTTGAAGTTTCACAGTCACCAAAGGAGTTCAGGAAGTATATTATTACAGTAGACACTCCAACAGTAGATAATACACATAGGATATCGGCAACTTTCGCACTAGAAATAGTTAAGAGTGTTGATACATCAACTAAATCAACTACTTTAATGGTAACTTTGGAAGGGATTAATGATACGATGGCAATAACAAATGTGGGAAGTATGACACCGACAACAACTTTTCTGAAATTAAAGGGGGTAGCAAGAAGGACTCAGGGGTTTATGTTATGGATGGAGAGTGCTGTCAATGATAGTACGAATAGGGTTAAAATAGGAGAACAGATAGTAGTGGAGAGAATATAGATTCATCATGGAGGTACAGGATGAGGTCTTTGATTTTGATGATAGACAAGGAGAGGTATCTGATCAGTACCGCTCGTTAGGGAAGAGAGAAACTAAATGCATGTAGTTTGATTCTTCTGTTGTGAAAATTAAAGATAGCAGGTAGGAATCTTTGGTTCCAGTAACTCATTCTGTAATATCAGTGAGGAATCTTGAGGGTCCATGTCTGTTGAGAATTCCAGTCAAACATGTTAGAGACGGTCGCTCGACCTCTATCAAGTATGTGTCAATCTTATGCTTTGTCATGACTGTGGTATCAGCAACAATCAGTAACCGATAAAATAATGTCGTTGTCAAAACATTTGTTTAAGCCTAGGGTTAGGTGGTATTGGGTTAAGTGAATTAACTTGTGTGCATTTGTTAGATGGGAAGTAAAATCAGGTAACAGCAAGCCCTGAAACATTGGAGGTGTAACCATTGAGGGCTAAAAGTTGTTTTTGTTCTAATAAAACATATGATATAAGGGGTATGTTTATGGGAATATCAGATTGTGATGATTATATGATGACTTTGGATAAGCACGAACATAAGGTTAGAGAGGACAAATATAATGTAACTTTTTATGTACCAGTTAGTAAGAAGAGCAGGACTTTGATGGTTAAAAGATTAGCTTTTGCCTGACAATGTGACTATTGGGAATTTTAGAGATATTTTGAGGGTTTGTGGTGATAAAGCATATATATTCTTACCCTATTGATCGACAGGATGTTGTTACATGTCAACGTTGAAGCTTCCATATGAGGTTTCTACCATTAAAAGAGGGGTAGCACCGAACACAGATCAGGTTTGAAATTGGATGAAAAGAGACATGCGACATGTCATAGTCTTCAAGCCTATCATTGAAGGATAAAGTTAAGGGAGAAGGGAGGACTTTTTCCATGGTATGGTGTAACATTTGGGAAGATCCTATTGATAATGTTAGTTATACTTTGAGTCCAGATAGTTAAGATATTATCACTAGGGTTATATATGCATTGAAGAATATAAGGGATGCATTTGGTATATCTGAAGGAGCTGGAAGTCAGCGAAGACTTGGTTGCAAGATCAGGTAGGCCCAGTAGGGGCAGTGATGGTTCAGATTCTAGTTGCAGCTTTGATAACACTGTGTGTGATGTTTGTAATTTGTTACTGACCTTTGAAAAAGCTATGATATTGAGATAGGTTGGAGAGTGATGCCTGGAGACAACACTCAGATGCCGGTGTTGACTGTTCCTGATCTGGATGAAGATGGACAAGTAGAACTGGATGGATAAATATCCTTTTTGATGTTTTGATCATTTTTCAAAAAAAAAATGCAATATTAGGGTGATTTTGGTATGATTTTATGAATCAAAGGGGGGAAGTGTATGAATGAATAATTATCCTAGTTCATTATTCTATCATTAATGTGATTCATACATCATTTATACATCATTTCTATATTCTTAGTTGATATTGATGTTCAATTTGAAAGTGTTGTTTTGCAAAAGATACTGTTTGGTCTTTTCTTTTTCTTCCAGAAGCATTTGGGGGAACATATGGAGATTGAAATACTCAAACAAGGACAATATGAAGGGACAATATGAAAGGACAATGACTGGAGGAGATGAAACAAGAAAGGTGTGGAGAGATTCCGATTCCATCATCAACAATCCATTGGAAGTCGAGACTACGGGGAGATGAAGTGTAGTGGACTACATTCCAGTGTCTGCAATGAAATATAGACATATTTGCATGTATAATACATAATTTGTGTCATACTCTTACGTATTAATTTTTGTAGAAGGATATTTGATGTTATTGAATACATGTGAGGATCTTAGATGTTTTTGTTTATTTCGTGAATGCTTAGGGACAGGGAGTCTAGGCAGGGAGAGGTCCACTGTAGGGTCCAATGGGTTGACCAGCCTTAGAGTGGATATTTTTTGGATAGGATTTTGTTTGCAGGGGCTTACATGTGTATTTAATTGCATCATAGTTTCAAATGCATTTACATGGTTTATGAGTTTATCTGGAGTACCGAGGTGGTTGCCTGGGGCAGAGGGACCGTGAGAGAATTTTACTGTCTTGATTGATGGATGGATTTGGAACGAAGGTTGCCGGACAGTTTTTCGCTCTTACACTCCATAAAGATTTGTTCATATTTCATAGTAATGTATTCACACTTCATAAACAGTTATTCATATTTCATAGAAAGGTATTTACACTCTAGAGAAGAATGTTTTCGGTTTAATGTTAAAGATACTCAATAAGATAAATTGTCACTTGTCATAATCCTATTCTGTTTGTTTTCGAGACTTTTAGTTCGTCTCGAAGGGGGGAAATGTCGTGTATTGAGATTATGACGTTGTTAATGTTTTAAGTGGAACCAGAGAGGACGTACATTTTAGTATCAAGAGGGAATTTTTTAGGGTAACGCCACATACAACAGACAGGAAGTGTGTTGTAGACAGGGGAGACTGGTGATTGGCCAGAAGAGGGAGCATCTTTTTGCATTGTTTATAAGTAGGGGCTAAACGAAGAAGAAGGCAGAGCGGCCATTCTGAGGCGTCGCTCTCCGAGTGGGCATGTCACCTGTAACTTATGCTGAAAGCTTGTGATCTGAATAAACCTTATGATCAAAGTTCAGTATGAGCGGACTCCTTTGTTTATCAGCAATAATTGCCACCATTCACCCGATACGACAGTATTCTGTAGCATTAAGATTTCCCTTCACTGGAACTAGGGTCACTAGCTCGAACCATGAAAAACAGCCCCAGACCATTATTCCTCCTCCACCAAACTTTACAGTTGGCACTATGCATTCGGGCATGTAGCGTTCTCCTGGCATCTGCCAAACCCAGATTCGAACATCGGACTGCCAGATGGTGAAGCGTTATTCATCACTCCAGAGAACGTGTTTCCAATGCTCCAGAGTCCATATATATACACTGAGCATACAAAACATTAGGAACACCTGCTCTTTCCATGACATAGACTGACCAGGTGAATCCAGGTGAAAGCTATGGTCCCTTATTGATGTCACTTGTTAAATCCACTCCAATCAGTGTATATGAAAGGGAGGAGACAGGTTAAAGAAGGATTTTTAAGCTTTAAGACAATTGAGACATGGATTGTGTATGTGTGACATTCAGAGGGTGAATGGGCAAGTCAAAAGATTTAAGTGCCTTTGAACGGACTATGGTAGTAGTTGCCAGGCGCACCGGTTTGAGTGCGTCAAGAACTGCACCGCTGCTGGGTTTTTCATGCTCAACTGTTTCTCATGTGTATCAAGAATGGTCCACCACCCAAAGCACATCCAGCCAACTTGACACAACTGTGGGAAGCATTGGAGTCAACATGGGCCACATCAAGAGAGCGAGATAGAGCGAGAGAGAGAGAGAGAGCGAGAGAGAGAGAAAGAGAGAGAGGCCAAACCACACGACATTAGACACTTTATGGAACACAAAGCCTTCACTATTTCATCCTGGAATATCCAAGGCCTGAGGTCATCTGCCTTTGGGCTAAAGAGCAGGAACCTGGACTTCACCAAATAAATCAGAAATACAGACATTGTCATCCTACAAGAAACATGGTATAGAGGAGACAGACCCACTGGTTGCCCTCTAGGTTACAGAGAGCTGGTAGTCCCATCCACCAAACTACCAGGTGTGAAACAGGGAAGGGACTCAGGGGGTGTGCTAATTTGGTATAGAGCAGACCTAACTCATCTATTCAATTAATCAAAACAGGAAGATTTTACATTTGGCTAGAAGTTCAAAAGGAAATTATCTCAACAGAGAAAAATGTCCTCCTGTGTGCTACCTATATCACCCCACTAGAATCACCATACTTTAATGAAGAGCTTCTCCATCCTGGAGGGGGAAATCAATCATTTCCAGACCCAGGGACAGGTACTAGTCTGTGGTGACCTAAATGCCAGAACTGGACAAGAACCTGACAACCTCAGCACACAGGGGGACAAACACCTACCTGGAGGTGACAGCATTCCCTTCCCCATATGCCCCCCTAGGCACAACTACGACAACATAACCAACAAAAACAGTTAACAACTCCTGCAGCTCTGTCGCACGCTGGGTATGTACATAGTCAATGTTAGGCTTCGAGGGGACTCCTATGGTAGGTACACCTATAGCTCATCTCTTGGCAGTAGTAATGTAGACTACTTTATCACTGACCTCAACCCAGAGTCTCTCAGAGCGTTCACAGTCAGCCCACTGACACCCCTATCAGACCACAGCAAAATCACAGTCTACTTGAACAGAGCAATACTCAATCATGAGGCATCAAAGCCAAAGGAACTGAATAATATTAAGAAATGCTATAGCTGGAAGGAAAGTAGTGTCGAAACCTACCAAAAAACAATTAGGCAACAACAAATTAAATCCCCTTTAGACAACTTCCTGGACAAAACGTTCCACTGTAATAGTGAAAGTGTAAACTTGGCAGTAGAAAACCTAAACAGTATATTTTACCTCTCAGCTTCCCTATCAAATCTAAAAAATCTCTAACAGAAAACCGAAGAAAAGTAACAACAATGACAAATGGTTTGATTAAGAATGCAAAAACCTAAGAAAGAAATTGAGAAACCTATCTAACCAAAAACATAGAGACCCAGAAAACCTGAGCCTACGCCTTCACTATGGTGAATCACTAAAACAATACAGAAATACACTATGGAAAAAGAAGGAACAGCATGTCAGAAATCAGCTCAATGTAATTGAAGAATCCATAGACTCTAACCACTTCTGGGAAAATTGGAAAACACTAAACAAACAACAACACGAAGAGACATCTATCCAAAACTGAGATGAATGGGTAAACCACTTCTCCAATCTTTTTGGAGATAACAAAGAACAAACAGCAGAAAAATATACATGATCAAATGCAAATCTTAGAATCAACTACTAAAGACTACCAGAACCCACTGGATTCTCCAATTACATTGAATGAACTACAGGACAAAATACAAACCCTCCAACCCAAAAAGGCCTGTGGTGTTGATGGTATCCTCAATGAAATGATAAAATATACAGACCACAAATTCCAATTGGCTATACTTAAACTCTTTAACATAATCCTTAGCTCTGGCATCTTCCCCAATATTTGGAACCAAGGACTGATCACCCTATTTGACCCCAATAACTACCGTGGGATATGCGTCAACAGCAACCTTGGGAAAATCCTCTGCATTATCATTAACAACAGACTAGTTCATTTCCTCAGTGAAAACAACATACTGAGCAAATGTCAAATTGGCTTTTTACCAAATTACCTTACGACAGACCATGTATTCACCCTGCACACCCTAACTGACAAACAAACAAACCAAAACAAAGTCTTCTCATGCTTTGTTGATTTCAAAAAAGCTTTTGACTCAATTTGGCATGAGGGTCTGCTCTACAAATTGATGGAAAGTGGGGTTGGGGGAAAAACATACAACATTATAAAATCCATGTATACAAACGACAAGTGTGCGGTTAAAATTGGCAAAAAACACACACATTTCTTTCCACAGGGCCGTGGGGTGAGACAGGGATGCAGTTTAAGCCCCACCCTCTTCAACATATATATCAACGAATTGGCGAGGGCACTAGAACAGTCTGCAGCACCCGGCCTCACCCTACTAGAATCTGAAGTCAAATGTCTACTGTTTGCTGATGATCTGGTGCTTCTGTCACCAACCAAAGAGGGCATACAGCAGCACCTAGATCTTCTGCACAGATTCTGTCAGACCTGGGCCCTGACAGGAAATCTCAGTAAGACAAAATAATGGTGTTCCCGAAAAAGGTCCAGTTGCCAGGACCACAAATACAAATTCCATCTAGACACCGTTGCCCTAGAGCACACAAAAAACTATACATACCTCGGCCTAAACATCAGCGCCACAGGTAACTTCCACAAAGCTGTGAACGATCTGAGAGACAAGGCAAGAAGGGCCTTCTATGCCATCAAAAGGAACATAAAATTCGACATACCAATTAGGATCTGGCAAAAAATACTTGAATCAGTTATAGTACCCATTGCCCTTTATGGTTGTGAGGTCTGGGGTCCGCTCACCAACCAAGAATTCACTAAATGGGACAAACACCAAATTGAGACTCTGCATGCAGAATTCTGCAAAAATATCCTCTGTGTAAAATGGAAAACACCAAATAATGCATGCAAAGCAGAATTAGGCCGATACCCGCTAATGATCCAAATCCAGACAAGAGCTGTTAAATTATATAACCACTTAAAAGGAAGCGATTCCCAAACAAAGCCATCACCTATAGAGAGATGAACTTGGAGAAGAGTCCCCTAAGTAAGCTGGTCCTGGGGCTCTGTTCACAAACACAAACAGACCCCACAGAGCCCCAGTACAACAACACAATTAGACCCAACTAAATCATAAGAAAACAAAAAGAGAATTACTTGACACATTGGAAAGAATTAACAAAAAAACAGAGCAAACTAGAATGCTATTTCACCCTAAACAGAGAGTACACAGTGGCAGAATAACTGATCACTGTGACTGACCCAAACTTAAGGAAAGCTTTGACTATGTCCAGACTCAGTGAGCATAGCCTTGCTATTGAGAAAGGCCGCCGTAGGCAGACCTGGCTCTCAAGAGAAGACAGGCTATGTGCACACTGCCCACAAAATGAGGTGGAAACTGAGCTGCACTTCCTAACCTCCTGCCAAATGTATGACAATATTAGAGACACATATTTCCCTCAGATTACAGAGACCCACAAAGAATTAGAAAACAAACCCAATTTTGATAAACTCCCTTATCTACTGGGTGAAATACCACAGTGTGCCATCACAGCAACAAGATTTGTGACCTGTTGCCACAAGAAAAGGGCAACCAGTGAAGAACAAACACCATTGTAAATACAACCCATATTTATGTTTATTTATTTTCCCATTTGTACTTTAACTATTTGCACATTGTTACAACACTGTATATAGGCATAATATGACATTTTAAATGTCTTTATTCTTTTGGAACTTCTGTGTGTAACGTTTACTGTTAATATTTATTGTTTATTTAACTTTTGTGTACTATCTACTTCACTTGCTTTGGCAATGTTAACATACGTTTCCCATGCCAATAAAGCCCTTAAATTGAATTGAATAGAGAGAGAGAGAGACAGTGCCTTCAGAAAGTATTCACACCTCTTTACTTTTTCTATATTTCAATGTGTTACATCTTGAATTTAAAATGGATTAAGTAGCGATTTTTTTTGTCACTGGCCTACACACAATACCCCATAATGTTAAATTTTTACAAATTAATTAAAAATGAAAAGCTGAAATGTCTTGAGTCAATAAGTAATCAACCCCTTTGTTATGGCAACCCTAGGTAAGTTCAGGAGTACAAAAAGGTGCTTCTACAAAGTATTGACTCAGGGGTCTGAATACTTATGTAAATGAGATATTTCTGTATTTCATTTTCAATAAATTAGCAAACACTTCTAAAAACAATGTTTTCACTTTGTCATTATGGGGTATTGTGTGTAGATGGGTGAGAGAAAAAAATATTTAATCAATTTTTTAATTCAGGCTGTAACACAACAAAATGTGGAATAAGTCAAGGGGTATGAATACTTTCTGAAGGCACTGTATGTATATACAGTACCAGTCAGAAGTTTGGACACACCTACTCATTCCAGGAATTTTCTTTATTTTTACTATTTTCTACATTGTAGAATAATAGTGAAGACATCAAAACTATGAAATAACACATATGGAATCATGTAGTAGCCAAAAATGTGTTAAACAACTCAAAATATATTTTATATTTGAGATTCTTCAAAGTAGCCACCCTTTGCCTTGATGACAGCTTTACACAGTCTTGGCATTCTCTCATTTTACATTTTTGTCATTTAGCAGACGCTCTTATCCAGAGCAATTTACAGTTAGTGAGTGCATACATTTTCATACTGGCCCCCCGTGGGAAACGAACCCACAACCCTGGCGTTGCAAGCGCCGTGCTCTACCAACTGAGCTACAGGGGACTCTCAACCAGCTTCATGAGGTAGTCACCTGGAATGCATTTCAATTAACAGGTGTGCCTTGTTAAAAGTTAATTTGTGGAATTTCTTTCCATCTTAATGTGTTTGAGCCAATCAGTTGTGTTGTGACAAGGTAGGGGTGGTATACAGAAGATAGCCCTACTTGGTAAAAGACCAAGTCCATATTATAGCAAGAACAGCTCAAATAAGCAAAGAGAATCGACAATCCATCATTACTTTAAGACATGAAGGTAAATAAATCTGGAAAACATCAAGAACTTTGAAAGTCACGTCTGGTTTGCGCTTAGTGGGACTATAATTTGTTTTTCAACAGGACAATGTCCCAACACACCTTCAGGCTGTGTAACGGCTATTTGGCCAAGAAGGAGAGTGATGGAGTGCTGCATCAGATGACCTAGCCTCCACAATCACCCGACCTCAACCCAATTGAGAGGGTTTGGGATGAGTTGGACTGCAGAGTGAAGGAAAAGCAGCCAACAAGTGCTCAGCATATGTGGGAACTCCTTCAAGACTGTTGGAAAAGCATTCCAGGTGAAGCTGGTTGAGAGAATGCCAAGTGTGTGCAAAGCTGTCATCAAGGCAAAGGGTGGCTACTTTGAAGAATCTAAAATATAAAATGTATTTTGATTTGTTTAACCCCTTTTTGGTTACATATGTGTTATTTCATAGTTTTGATGTCTTCACTATTATTCTACAATGTAGAAAATAATAAAAAATAAAGAAAACCCTTGAATGAGTAGGTGTGCCAAACTTTTGACTGGTACTGTATAAATATATATATATATATATATATATATATATATATATAGAGAGAGAGAGAGAGAGAGAGAGAGAGAGAGAGAGAGAGAGTGCACACTGCCCACAAAATGAGGTGGAAACTGAGCTGCACTTCCTAACCTCCTGCCAAATGTATGACCATATTAGAGACACATATTTCCCTCAGATTACAGCGATCCACAAAGAATTCGAAAACAAACCCAATTTTGATAAACTCCCTTATCTACTGGGTGAAAAACCACAGTGTGCCATCACAGCTGCAAGATTTGTGACCTGTTGCCACAAGAAAAGGGCAACCAGTGAAGAACAAACACCATTGTAAATACAACCCATATTTATGTTTATTTATTTTCCCATTTGTACTTTAACTATTTGCACATTGTTACAACACTGTATATATACATAATATGACATTTGAAATGTCTTTATTCTTTTGAAACTTATGAGTGTAATGTTTACTGTTAATATTTATTGTTTATTTCACTTTTGTTTACTATCTACTTCACTTGCTTTGGCAATGTTAACACACGTTTCCCATGCCAATAAAGCCCTTAAATTGAAATTGAAATTGAATTGAGAGAGAGAGAGAGAGAGAGAGAGAGAGAGAGAGAGAGAGAGAGAGAGAGAGAGAGAGAGAGAGAGAGAGAGAGAGAGAGAGAGAGAGAGAGAGAGAGAGAGAGAGAGATGAATCCTGCCTCTCCTTGTTTTCTGTCCTCAATAAATTAACGCTGTGCTGCAGCAGCGCTGGGCCGACATGAGACTGGGTGAGCCCAGATCTGCATAATGAATAATTAGCTAAGGCAGGGAGCTGCCAGCCAGGAACCAGCCCACTGAACTATGCTCTGCTGTGTCCCAAATGGCACCCTATTCCCTATAGTGCACTACTTTTGAACAGGGCCCATAAAATATTCATAAAATATTCACCAGCCACTAAGCTTCCACCTGTCCCTTAAAGCAGCTAAACGATAGCCCCATCCTGAATCTTTCAGGAGTTCCATTGAGCCTTCAGTGAACAGGTTTTCGTTTTTGCTTTTCATGGCTACCTGTTGTACTCAGCCATTGAGACAGGTGCCACTGGTGTTTGCTTATGGCTCACTCATTCATTGTGGTATTTTATCGTCATAAACTGCTCTTCACTCAAATGTTAACTCAGTGAGAATACTACAAAGACAGTCATAACCTTCATGTGCCAAGATACTCAACATTACATAAATTATAACAATCTAGGGAAAAAAACTGTCCTGAGCAATCTGGTAAAAGCAGAACAAAACCACAAATTGACAGAAATATGTGTGTCCGTGTGTGCGTGCCTCTAAGCATACTTTTGTGAGCTGTGTGCAATCTCTTAATACGTAGCATGCAGCTCCCTTGGATCAGAGAGCAAGCGGTACCCAATGAGTTGACCAGCTAAGTGCTTGAAGCAGTGCTGCTATGTGCACACACAGGGGGCTTCAGAGAGATTTGAAGCATGGCTTCAATGGGAAACAGCCAAGCAGCCAGGCTCCACAAATACACTTCATTACCTTTAAGGCCCAGATATGTGGCTGGCTGCTCACTGAATGAATGGCCTCTGAAAGTATTGTCCTGACTCTCTCTCCCAGCCAGCTGTGACCAGTAGTTAAACTGTGGAGAGATGTAGCTTGCGTCCCTATTCCCTATGTAGTGCACTGGTCAAAAGTAGTGCACTATAATGGGAATATAGAGCCATTTAGGCTGCAGCAATACTGTATCTAAATACGGAGGTGGTGATGGAAGAGAGCAGTCTCTTTTCCTTACTTCTCTACCTGGGGGACTTTGGGTCACTAATGAGAAGCCATTGGCTGTCTCTGTCTGCAGCTAACAGTGCTGCTGTGCCTTTTGTTATGTAAGGTTAAATGTGATTTATAAGACAGGCATTAAAGCCAATGGGCTGTAAAATTGAAAGTGAAATAAATAATGCTGCTGTTTCTAAGTTTTGTGGGGCCCCAAAAACAGAGTTAAAACTTAAAACATGGGCCTATCGATATGTAAGAATGACCTTACAAAGAGTTGTAGATATTGTAGTTATTAAAGAGAAAGGCAGGTACAGTGAGGGAAAAAAGTATTTGATCCCCTGCTGATTTTGTACGTTTGCCCACTGACAAAGAAATGATCAGTCTATAATTTTAATGGTAGGTTTATTTGAACAGTGAGAGACAGAATAACAACAAAAAAATCCAGAAAAACGCATGTCAAAAATGTTATAAAATGATTTGCATTTTAATGAGGGAAATAAGTATTTGACCCCCTCTCAATCAGAAAGATTTCTGGCTCCCAGGTGTCTTTTATACAGGTAACGAGCTGAGATTAGGAGCACACTCTTAAAGGGAGTGCTCCTAATCTCAGTTTGTTACCTGTATAAAAGACACCTGTCCACAGAAGCAATCAATCAATCAGATTCCAAACTCTCCACCATGGCCAAGAACAAAGAGCTCTCCAAGGATGTCAGGGACAAGATTGTAGACCTACACAAGACTGGAATGGGCTACAAGACCATCACCAAGCAGCTTGGTGAGAAGGTGACAACAGTTGGTGCGATTATTAGCAAATGGAAGAAACACAAAAGAACTGTCAATCTCCCTCGGCCTGGGGCTCCATGCAAGATCTCACCTGGTGGAGTTGCAATGATCATGAGAACGGTGAGGAATCAGCCCAGAACTACACGGGAGGATCTTGTCAATGATCTCAAGGCAGCTGGGACCATAGTCACCAAGAAAACAATTGGTAACACACTACGCCGTGAAGGACTGAAATCTTGCAGCGCCTGCAAGGTCCCCCTGCTCAAGAAAGCACATATACAGGCCCGTCAGAAGTTTGCCAATGAACATCTGAATGATTCAGAGGAGAACTGGGTGGAATTGTTGTGGTCAGATGAGACCAAAATCGAGCTCTTTGGCATCAACTCAACTCGCCGTGTTTGGAGGAGGAGGAATGGCACACCGTCAAACATGGAGGTGGAAACATTATGCTTTGGAAACATTATGCTTCACCGCATCAAAGGGACGATGGACGGGGCCACGTACCGTCAAATCTTGGTTGAGAACCTCCTTCCCTCAGCCAGGGCATTGAAAATGGGTCATGGATGGATATTCCAGCATGACAATGACCCAAAACACACGGCCAAGGCAACAAAGGAGTGGCTCAAGAAGAAGCACACTAAGGTCCTGGAGTGGCCTAGCCAGTCTCCAGGCCTTAATCCCATAGAAAATATGTGGAGGGAGCTGAAGGTTCGAGTTGCCAAACGTCAGGCTCGAAACCATAATGACTTGGAGAAGATCTGCAAAGAGGAGTGGGACAAAATCCCTCCTGAGATGTGTGCAAACCTGGTGGCCAACTACAAGAAACGTCTGACCTCTGTGATTGCCAACAAGGGTTTTGCCACCAAGTACTAAGTCATGTTTTGTAGAGGGGTCAAATACTTATTTCCCTCATTAAAATGCAAATCAATTTATAACATTTTTGACATGCGTTTTTCTGGATTTTTTGTTGTTGTTATTCTGTCTCTCACTGTTCAAATAAACCTACCATTAAAATTATAGACTGATCATGTCTTTGTCAGTGGGCAAATGTACAAAATCAGCAGGGGATCAAATACTTTTTTCCCTCATTGTATTTATCATGTTACACTTGAGCACAACTACACAAAAGAAGGCATGGTTTTATTTCTGATCTCTCCACACCTAGTGTAGGTTATGCTAGATGAATCCAATCAGTCCAATGACAAGTGGGTGGACCTGTCTCACGAGTCCAACTGGATATGAGAACAAAGCAAAGCTGACAACTGTGAAGTCATAAACAAGCAAAACATCAATCTCCACTTGTTCATCCTGCCTACCTCGGTCCCGCCTCCACCATTTCTTATTATTCTCTCCTGTTAAGAGGAATTCTCTTCGCCAAACAGGGAGATTTATTCAGATTCTTGCACGTCATCTGATTCCTTCTCCCAGGAATAGTGAAGTATGCTTTGTTGGAGAGGGGCAAAGTGTGTCCAAAACAAATGTAAAGAACCCCACACTAGTGAAGACAGAAGACCGACTTAAACTGTATGTCTATGTGTGTTAGGGAGAGGGCCAGAGAGAGTAGTGGGGAGGCCACTTGCTTCTCCTGTGAGGGTAATAAATCTATGAGAGGCTCAATGGTGACTGCCACACAAAGCCAGCTCTGAATGGGAGGAGAGGAACACTTGACATTTCTCTCCCTGCTGTCGTCATCCCCATGGGGTCGTGGTTTTATTCCCTACCAGCGGTAGACCATCGCTCTGTCTCCTAAGCTACTTAGCTTCACCTCCCTCTTCCTTCTCCTTCTCCTCCTCTAATTTTCCTACCCCCTCCTCCTCCGCTCCAAGTCAATACCTCAGCCTTGTCAGCACCTCTGATTGAACGCTTGATAAACTCCCTCTCAGTGGTCATGTAATGATGAAAAACATGGTTCAAAGGTATGTTCCAAAGAAACAGAACTGAGAAATAACAGGAGAGATGGCTTTGCAACATGACAACATGCATATAAACTTAATTCAGTTTGAGATTTTAGTCCTTGCCAGAGCATAACCTCATATGGGAAAGAAATGCTGGTGTGCTTCATGGGGAGGATGCAGCATAATCTGGGTTTAAAGATGCATTATAGTGTTTATTATTTTAAGTGTTTGCGTCACCCAAGAATGCTACTTCTAATCCAGCACCGGCCCTCACAGTCACTCATTATTCAGGAGCAGGAGCCCTTTTGTGATTTCTACATTTTACATTTTTTATTAGAAGCACACTGCAGCTAAGCTATAAGCATGGATCAACCCCAGTTCAGGAGGGATATCACAAACTATAAAAACATACTGCTAACTTCCCTTTTTAAATGAGAGTGGAATTCCACCCTCCTCAAAAACAAACTGCTAACTTACTTTTTTAAAGGAGAGTGGAATTCCACCCTCAGGTATTTTTTAAAAGCTTTATTTAGACAACAGGGAAATAGATGATAGAGACCGAGACAGGCCATTTAAATGCTATTTGAGCTCGTTTTGAATGGGATTTTCTTGTGATGTTCAGCCAGGGCTCTGAGTACAGTAGTGTGTGGACACAGCATTTAGCACAAAAGGTCATGGGTATTGACTGAGGTTCTGTAATGAACAAAACACAAGGGGGAATGTTTTGGCATGACACGTTCCCATTTCTGCGCTCTCAGTTTTGAGAGTTTAAATGAGACTCGTAGTGTGTGGACACAGCATTTAGCACAAAAGGTCATGGGTATTGATTGAGGTTCTGTAATGAACAAAACACAAGGGGGGAATGTTTTGGCATGACACTTTCCCATTTCTATGCTCTCAGTTTTGAGAGTTTAAATGAGACTTGTGAGACAGCCTCATTTAAAGGTAGGAGCTGTGGTATGGGTCATATCACACAGTGGCCTACTGCAGTTGACAAGGGCGATTGTTTTCCTTGTCCCTGCCGGAGACGCTGGCTATGAGGGAGCATATCGACGAGGCACTCGTCGAGGGTCACATCCATCCCCCTACCTTACCCGCGGGCGCGGGCTTCTTCTTCATGGGGAAAAAGTACGGTGGGCAGCGGCCGTGCATTGATTACCGGGCGCTCAACGACATCACGTTAAGAACTGCTACCCACTCCCCCTGATGACGACAGCATTCGAGTCATTGCAGGGAGCCCGGGTCTTCACCAAGCTGGACTTACGTAATGCCTACAACCTGGTGAGGATTCGGGAGGGGGACGAGTGGAAGACGGCTTCTAATACAGCCAGTGGGCATTACGAGTACCAAGTCATGACGTTCGGTCTAGCCAACGCACCTGCGGTGTTCCAGGCGTTGGTCAATGACGTGCTCCGGGACCTCCTCGACTACAGCGTCTTCGTGTATTTGGATGACATCCTAATATTTTCGAAGGACATGAGTGAACACCAGCAGCACGTTCGGCAGGTCCTCCATGCCTTCTTCATCACCAGCTCTACGTCAAGGCGGAGAAGTGTGTGTTCCACACAGAGACAGTCTCCTTCCTGGGGTTCATCGTCACCCAGGGGGACCTACGGATGGACGCAGCCAAGGTCAGCGCGGTATTGGATTGGCCCCAACCCTCATCCCTCAAGCAACTACAATGGGTTTTAGGGTTCGCTCATTTTTATAGCCGATTTATTTGCAATTTTAGCTCCCTAGCCGCTCCCCTGACAGCCCTCAACCCAGATGAGCGTACGTTCCTTCGCCTGGACCCCGGAAGCGGGGAACGCATTTGATGCGGTTAAGCGGCGCTTTAAATCGGCCACGGTCCTCGGGCATCCTGATCCGTCCCTGCCGTTCATTGTGGAGGTGGATGCTTCAGACGTTACGGTGGGAGCAATCCTGTCCCAGCGGTTCCTCACGGACGGTAAGACTCACCCCTGCACGTTTTTCTCCCATCGGCTGTCCCCGGCGGAGCGGAATTATGACATGGGGAACCGTGAGCTGCTAGCGGTCAAGCTCGCCCTGAGGGAGTGGAGGCATTGGGTAGAGAGGGCCGCCCATTCATTCGTCGTATGGACTGACCACAAGAACTTAGCCTACATTCAGGGGGCCAAGAGGCTCAACTCGCGCCAGGCCAGGTGGGCGTTTTTCTTCACCATGATCCGGTTCACCATCTCAGCTCCGACCCCTGCCTATCCACAAGTGCCCCTGATCCCACATCTCGCTGGATTTAATTTCCGCCCTATCCCCCTCTGATGGATACACAGTCATCCTGGTCGTTGTGGACCGGTTTTCGAAGGCTGTCCACTTCATTCCCCTTCCCAAACTCCCGTCGGCCCGGGAGACGGCTAAGTTGGTGGTGCAGCACGTTTTACGGGTCCATGGCCTTCCCCAAGATGTGGTGTCGGCTCTGGGCCCTCAGTTCGCCTCCAGGTTCTGGAAGGTGTTCGCCACCTGCCTCGGCGCCTCCGTCAGCTTGTCTTCCGGCTTCCATCCCCAGTCGAACGGGCAGACGGAGCGCGTAAACCAGGATCTGGAGGGGGTGCTGAGGTGCTACGCGTCCAGCAACCCAGCTACGTGGAGACAGCAACTGGCGTGGGCGGAGTATGCCCACAACACCCTTCTCTGCTCGTCCACCGGCCTGTCCCCCTTCCAGTGCCAATACGGGTACCAACCCCCCCTATTCCCCAAGCAAGAGGAGGAGGTGGTCCCGTCGGTCCAGGCCCACATCAGTCGCTGTCGCCGCACCTGGAGGCAGGTACGGGCGGCGCTTAAGCGGACCTCGGGTTAGGAC